>NC_139960.1:16250825-16260825 GCF_963454915.1 Gymnoscopelus microlampas | reverse complement strand
GTCTGTATGTATGTATGTAGCCAGTGTGACGTCATATGACATCACGGTCGTGACATCACGATGAGACACGCCAGTGTGACGTAATCTCACGACAGCATGACATCACATCCTACCTATAAATAGGTAGGATGCACCAGTTCGACGGCTTCCATCCTCAACACAACCCACGCCGACGACCCTTTACACAAATAAACTGCTAACTTCATCTCCTGCGATTTCAACTATCTTTTCACATTGTACACCACTGCACACTCCCCACAGGTCTGCCATACCAGGTCTGAGTAATCACAAAGTGGGTTTTGGTCATTGGAGAGGTGATGCACGTCACCTCTTTCTGAAGTGGGTACTTTCAAAGCCTGCCGTGGATTTAGGAGAGCACAAAACTCTCTCTCACACTGTGAGGCACTGCAAAGTGAACGACGCGTCACGCTAGACGTTCGGGCCGCGTAGCGGCCCGACATCACGATGACAACGCCAGTGTGACGTAATCTCACGACAGCATGACATCACATGACATCACATCCTACCCATAAATTCTAGGATGCCGTCAGATCGCACCAGTTCGACGGCTTCCATAGTGATAAATAGTAATAATCTATACAAGGAACTCTCTCCACCACAAGAACTCTCTCCACCACAATGACGACAACTTCACCAAAGCCACAACGGCTGGAGATACAACGCCAGACGACGCGTCACGCTAGACGTTCGGGCCGCGTAGCGGCCCGAACTTCTAGTTATTTACGATTCTGTGCCTATCGGTACATAACTCGGACAGCGCTTAGTCGACTAGCAGGCCATCGGCCGGTCGGCGCGGGCACTCTCGCCTGGAGGCGCTCGGGCGCGCCTCCTCGGCCTCAAGGTCTGCTGAGTCGGCGCGCCTCCGTCATGGTCCCAAAACTATACTTTATCGGCGAAAAAAAGTAGTCCGCGGTTGTTTGAAAAAGTATTGTCCCAAGCGGGAGTCGAACCCAGACTACCAACGCTAGTGGATTGGGAGTCTAATGATTAGCAAGGTGCGCCACTGAGGCTGGTGCTGAGAATGGGTATTTGGGCTGGACTAGAATGTGACAACCCCCAACGTTCCCAACTCTTCTAATGTAGAGCGAAAAAAGCACCGCCCAGTAGGCCCCTACGGGGCCTACAGGGCGGGGCTACTGAGACCGGCGGTAAAAAGACTGTTCGCGAGTTGCTCACCCAGCGCATGGGCCGAAATCACCCCTTCTTCCGGGTAGGAAAATGTAATGGGCGAGGCCTATTTGGGGCATCTGCAACGCGTTTTGCGTCACCTCTGTGACACGTTTTGCGTCACCTCGGTGCGCAGCCCCGTGCGCAAGCTTGTGAGTCGAGCCCATTGGTCGAAACCGTTTTAGCTCGTTCATGTACAGTGGCCCCAGCCGTTTTGAGCTCCAGTACCTGTGCCATGTCTGCTTAATATAAGCGACTTTGGGCTTGTTTTTCTGTTAAGTCGCTTGTAAATATTGGTAGTTGTTGCTGGTTGCGTTTTTTTGGGCTTGTTTCTAAAGTGTAGTTACTTATTTGGGCTTCTTCCCTGATGTTGTTTAAACTCGTGGTTCTCTAACATTTTCATGTCAAGGACCCCCAAAATAATATGTATTTATCCATGGACCCCCATCTGACAATATTTGGACCCCATACCAGATTTGTGTTGTTAAAATGTTTTGGAAAATATTTGCTTGTTTGAAAAAACAGATCTACAAGCTCACAACGCACCGCATCGCGACGCGTTGTGAGCTTGTATCTGCTATCTTAAATATCCGATGATTAAATATCCGATGCATATAGGTCTGAAGTGCTCATGTGCCCTATAGTCGCTTCTTTTGGGCTAGTTTTCATAGACCTAGTTGCTTATTTCTCTCGCGAAATCTGGCAACACTGCAACAGAGAGCCAGATGGGGAAAGCACACAACAGACAGAGGACGAGGACGTGAACTTTATTTTGAGGTGTGTGTGTGTGGTTACATGCTTGAGGCTTTCAGGATAGCTTTCAGACACTTTGTAAAGCAAATCTTTCGGCAAATTTCCACCGCGCGGCTCGCCTTGCCTTTCCCCCCGCCGACCAACCAACCGACACCTGTGTGTTCTGAATCTGCGGTGTGGAGGTTGGCGTGAGAGCCGCGGCCGCACCACACAGCGAGAAGAGAGACAGAGGGCGGGTGACGTGCCAAGCCAAACCGAAGCGTTGGCGACATGACAGCACAGCACGTTGGTGCTTTTTCTGCAGCGGGCCGGCGGTTGTGCTTGAAAGATAAACATGTGTAATTCCACAAGTTCCAATTATTTCTCGGCTGCCATATTTGCCTTTAAAGTTTTTCAAAGTGCTTTCCTGACTCTCCTGACGACTAACACAGTACCGTACTCTGTGTGTTTGTGCGCGTGCGTGTGCATGTGCGTGTGTGTGTGTGTGTGTGTGTGTGTGTGTGTGTGTGTGCATGTGTGCGTGTGTGTGTGCATGTGTGCATGTGTGCGTGTGTGTGTGTGTGTGTGTGTGTGTGTGTGTGTCTGGCCACCCAGCTGTTTCTCTGATCGCTGTTTCTTTTTCTGGGACATAAACTCACACAAGCTCACGTATAGCACAGAAACGATCGCCTCTGTTGAATCACACGCACGCACGCACGCACGCACGCACGCACACATGCACAAACACACGCACACGCACACGCACTTCCTGCCAGATCTTTTTGAAGATTAATCAGTTGACTGGCGGTAGAAATTGAACAGGTACATGATGTACGTTGTTATGTAGGCTACAGTCTATAGTACTGGACAGGTTTCCCTGGGTGTATGAGCTGCTGTGTTTACACAGGCAGGACAGGCACTTGAAAGGCATTGCATTAGTTCAATGGAATATCCCCCCCTCGCCCCCCCCCCCCCCCCCCCCTCGCACAAGTCTCATTGTCATTGTAGGGTTTTCGTCTGTCAGACCACGCACGCTATTATGCTTTGAATCACTCAAACACACGCTCAAACGCACGCACGCGCGCGCGCACACACACACACACACACACACACACACACACACACACACACACACACACAGTTGAGTTAAATGGGCATCATTTAATGTCCTGTTGCTTTTCTTTCATGCTGTTTCATTATGCCTGATATGTACTGGGTTGCACAACGAAAATCGGTACAAGCTCACAACAGCACGCTGTGAGCTTGTAAATCTGCTATTTTCTCATGTTCTCCGGTGTTTGTAACACGGGAGCGCAAAGTACAAATTACCCTTTTGTGTGCTTTCGCGTGGGAGCTTGTAACACCTCTGTAGAGTGATGAACACGCCACAGACAATCACACTCGAGATGTGAATGTGTCTCTCTTTTATTCGGGAGGCCCTTGTCAAGACAAGAGCGAGCTCATTTTTCCATAACGCCATAATACATGGCAAAGGGACAGAGGAGAATTCATTTCAAATGAATTGCTCGTGTTTTTATGCCAATTCGGAGGGTTCGTCCTTGAACACGGAGTACAGACAGACACAGAAGACAAAAACAGCCTGCTTGTTGTGCACTGATGTACGTGCCATGACGTGCACAGTATGCAAATTATCATGGGGAATATGTGTATCAGTGTACATGTAAACATACATGCATACACGCACACACACACACACACACACACACACACACACACACACACACACACACACACACACACACACACACACACACACACATCCAGCTTCGATGATTCCAGTCGTAACCACAGCTTAAGACCGCACATGACGCTGAGCCAAGACAAAGCACCCTCCCAAATGATTGGCTATGTGTGTGTGTGTGTGTGTGTGTGTGTGTGTGTGTGTGTGTGTGTGTGTGTGTGTGTGTGTGTGTGTGTGTGTGTGTGTGTGTGTGTGTGTGTGTGTGTGTGTGTGTGTGTGTGTGTGTGTGTGTAAGCGGTCGTGCTTGCCTATGTGGGTTTTGGGTGAAAAAGTAAGTGTGAGTGAAGCAAAGCAGTCGGAGGAAGTCTGCAACAAGAGAGAGGTCTGTGTGTTGTAGGTGAGTGTGTGTGTGTGTGTGTGTGTGTGTGTGTGTGTGTGTGTGTGTGTGTGTGTGTGTGTGTGTGTGTGTGTGTGTGTGTGTGTGTGTGTGTGTGTGTGTGTGCATTTGTGCGCGTGTGCGTGTGTCTGTCAGAGGTAGGTATGTGTGAATGTGTTTTAAGTGTGTCCAGGACAGGGTGTGGTATAAGCAGATTGTGTGTGAGAGAGCTCGGCAAAGGCATACATGCATGTATGTGCACGTACTGTATGTGCACGGTTCCATGTTTTTTTAATGTGTCTCCCCCTCAGTCCCTGTGTCCGCCGCTGCAATTCCACATTACAGATGTGCAGAAGGTGTGTGTGTGTGTGTGTGTGTGTGTGTGCGTGCGTGTGCGTGCTTGTGTGCGTGTGAACATGCTGAGTGTGCTTCCACCGTGCCACCCGTTCATGCTGCATAAGCAGAAATCCTGATTGGATTACAAGTCTGTCTGGGAAGTGGAGTGTGTGCGTGTGTGCGTGTGTGTGTGTCAGGGGGAGTGGATGTGGTACAAGCGTTTAGTTCAGTGTTAATATATTCATGTCATGGTGTGTCGGGGTGTATTGAGACCGAGCAGTGCTAAACTGCTGAATTCATGTACTGTAGTAGACATCTGCCGTGTGTGTGTGTGTGTGTGTGTGTGTGTGTGTGTGTGTGTGTGTGTGTGTGTGTGTGTGTGTGTGTGTGTGTGTGTGTGTGTGTGTGTGTGTGTGTGGCACACGGGACACGTTCACATGTACCACATTTGCATTAATGACCCAGTGTGGATGTGTGTTCTTGTGTGTAACTTTACCACAAAGTCTGCGAGCTGCTCTGTGTGAATGTGTGTGTGTGGCTGTGCACGTGCACACGCACGCCATTTCCAGATGAGCGTGTCAGTGTTGAATTTGGAGGTCCTTAAGGTGTTCACGCCCCAGTTCCCTGCTTCTCTTAACCACAGTAGATCCCAGTGCAGATATATACAGGCCCCTCTGTGTGTGTGTGTGTGTGTGTGTGTGTGTGTGTGTGTGTGTGTGTGTGTGTGTGTGTGTGTGTGTGTGTGTGTGTGTGTGTGTGTGTGTGTGTGTGTGTGTGTGTGTGTGTGTGTGTGTGCGCGCAGGCCACCATGCCTCTTGTCAGAGATCACCACTGTGTTGAAATATGTGCGTGTGTTTTCACTTCGCCCCATCTGGGGGAAACCTTTCGTGACAGACCCCGGTGACGGAGGCTGCGTTTCGGGTGCAGCATACAGCATTCCTTGGCTCCCCGGTTCAGCGGCCGGTTGTCTTGCGTTTTTTTTAGCCAGGCTGGGTCAGCGTATCGACAGCCAAAACGCCAAGGAAAGTGTTGCCATGTCAGCTTATTATAAGCGACTTACTTGCATGCATGCTTTTGGGCTTGTTTGTTGGGCTTGTTTCTAAAGTGTAGTTGCTTATTTGGGCGTGTTTCCTAATGTTGTAAAAAACAGTGGTTCTTAAACATTGTCATGGCAAGGACCCCCAGAATAATGTGTATTTGTTTGCCTAACCCTCATAATTATGGAAATATTTTGTCCCAGGATACAAGATTTGCTACGGCTACAGCTATGGCTACAGCTACGGCAATTTTCAAATAGCCGTAGCCTAGTCACATATTTTGGGCTTGTTTTCATAGACCTGGTTGCTTATTTCTCTCGCAAAATCTGGCAACAATGAAGGAAAGAGAAGTCTCCCCTGACTGGAAATAATTTGTTCAGTTCCTTGTTTCCCTTCGCTCACCCTTTACTTATTTTCTGTTTGTCATCGCTGTTGTTTCACTCAGTCTTTCAAGCTGGCGTCCCTATTGTGACACACTGTGGAGCTTGTAGATCTGCTGTTTCCACTATTCATCGTATGCAAAACATTATATATATATGTGATAAAAGGACCATATCATGGTCACTACATGTCATTGTCCATCGGCAACATGCAAATGGCAGTGATTGATGTTCGAAAATGTATGCAGAGATCTACTTAATGTCTCCATAACTCAGAAAGTGTACAAATGTAACCAAATGAACACAGGGTGTACGTATTTGTATTTATTGATTTGTTATAGCTCTATATTCTGATAATCTACTATATATAGAGTGTTCGTTCAGTAAGAGGGGTTTCCCTTTCTTTCCAGCTCTTTTAGTTGCAGAAAATACATTTTCACGTCGGGATACAAATTTGATCCAATCAGGAGAGAGAACCCATACAGGACACTAAACCTTGCGTCAACAGAATTTTCCACATAGAAAGCCTGGTTTTCGTTCCACACGGATCAGTGTGATCCGTTCTAGATCACGCACGTACGTACTGTACGCACACACACACACACACACACACACACACACACACACACACACACACACACACACACACACACACACACACACACACACACACACACACACACACACACACACACAGTACATGCACGCACCGTTTCCTTATCCGCTCTAGAGCCACACCAGATCAGCAACCTGCAGAGTGACTTGATCCCAGGATAAATCATTGAAATGGGAAATGATGGAGAAAGAGAAAATAGAGCAGACAGAAATGGTACTAGAACACATTGAAGCTGACAGTCTCTGTGGGGTTCTCTCTCCTAGCTTGGAAACCAGACAAATCTGCCATTGCAACAACAACAAAATAATAGCCCTGTGATATTATAATCTGATATGCCAGGCTATCTCTCTCATGATTGGATAAAATTGGTATCCCGTCCATACATTTTTCTTTTGTGTTTACTGAAGAGCTAGAGACGACACTGTTACTGAACAAACATTCTGAAGCAATGATTATTATCATAAAATAGAGCTTTCACTTTTTTTACAAAAAACTTTCATTTTTATTTTTTACAAAAAAACATTACATACACCCCCTTAAACCCGTTCAATCCGGGCACGTATCTCTGTCACTTAGATTTCTTTGGCTATACAAAAAATATCAGATCTACAAGCTCATAGTGCGGCACCACGAGCTTGTAGATCTGCTATTTTAGAAAAATCATGAAGATTTTAGCAAATCTTTGAATATATATATTTTAAAGCGAACATTTGTAACTCAAATCTTTGCTTCTAGGGGGGGGGGGGTCCTAATATTTTACAAATGTTCGCTTTAAAAAAATATATATATTTCAAGATTTGCACACCTTTTCACGATATTAAAAGAAAATAGTAGATCTACAAGCTTGTATATCTGCTATTTTTTAATAGCCAAAGAAATCTTAAAACGACACACAGATGGGCTAACACTGAGGAGTTTTTCTCTTTTTTATACTGTGCAAACGCTCTGCGTTCTAAATTCTACTTGCCCTTTACCCACCCCCCCCCCCCCCCCCCCACCCACCCCCCCCCCCCTCCTTCTAATGCCTACTTTGGCACAAGGCCACGTACATTTCTCTTCTTTTTTTCCCCGTGACTTTCATAGATGAAACACAAGACGCTCTCCTCAGGCATGATGTCGACTGTAAATCGCTTTTCCTTACTTCCCTTCTCTAACTCATTTCCTGGCCGTGGGATGTCACGTCTGATTCCTCAATGGGGAATAAAAAGGCTATCTGATAGGCCCTAATCCCCGAAGACCCCCGTCTTAACTGTGTGGGTAAAAAAAGGTACTTTAAAGCTTCCATCCGGGACTTATTTTCATGACCCAAGACCCCCAAATGGATATATATTTGTCCGTGGACCTCCATCTGAAAACCTATTGTGCCAGGGGGGACCTCCATAAGAGAAGCTTTGTAAATTTTGTCAACATTTGTCAACATTTTTCTGCACAACCACGCTTGAGCTTGTAGATCAGCTATTTTAGAATGTAGGTGAAAAATAAATCAGGGCTTGGGACCCCCTCAAGGACCCCTGCATGGGGACCCCACTTTGAGTGGTGGTCTAACTACTCTTCCATTGTGACATTTAGACCTTGGGGTTGGACACCAACTGGTTGACAATGTCAATAAAGTTATTTGAAGCAGACAGTGCACAGGATTGGACACTAGATGCCATCTGTAGTTTTAGTTGTAGCTTTAAGTAACCATTTCCTGGTCATTTACAGTATATACAGTATAGGTGACTTTATTGTTAGATGACATACAATTGCTGAGGTGCGTGTGTCTGTGCGCGCACACACTGGATCCCCAACATTAGTAACTCCCAACCCATCTATGGTATGAATTCTAACACCCAGACAAAAGCACACACACACACACACACACACACACACACACACACACACACACACACACACACACACACACACACACACACACACACACACACACACACACACACACACACACACACACACACACACACATGCGCGCGCCGCTTCCGAAGCCAAAGCCCCAGAGAGAGAGAGTTCCCGACCCCCTCGCTCTCTGACACAGATGAGCTGCGACCCTCTTTATTAGGTGACGGGCACTCCCCCCCACACAACCCTCTTCTCTTCGCCCCGTGCCCCACGGGGAACGTTCTGTCCACCCCTTCATCACCGCCTCATCCTTCTGTCCGCACTGGATCTCCAAGTGCCGTCTGGGGACCACCAGGGGTTCTTGGTAGGGGGGCGGGGGTTCCAGGGGGTCCCCTGCAAAATGAGAAACAGTTTGAAACACTTATTCAACACTTTTATTCGTCAGCTATTCGAAAATGTTGCCAAGTCTTGGGAAATGTCCCTGTCCCTGGCACGAACTCTTTTCAAAAGGGGATCCACGGAGCCAAATAGATATCCATCCGGGGGTGCTTGACGCTGATGAGGGGTGTGACGGAGGGCTGGATAGAGTCTGTCCACCCCTCCATTATTACACCCTCATCCCTCCATCCGCCACTCCGTCATCCCCTCATCCCCTCTATCAATCCTCTCTCCGTGCCGGAGTCACAGATGTTCAGAGCCCTCTCCCTATCTGAGTGGCTGCAGATGGCTGCTGTATTATAGCAGCCCTTCAATCACAACGAGACCTCTGTGTGTGCGTGTGTGTGTGTGTGTGTGTGTGTGTGTGTGTGTGTGTGTGTGTGTGTGTGTGTGTGTGTGTGTGTGTGTGTGTGTGTGTGTGAGCACGCCTGCCTGCTTATCTACTGTACACATTTGCTCGTCTGTATGTTTGTGCAACTGCTGTGTTTATTCCATGTCATCTGATCATGTGTGTGTAACGCACGCCAGAGAGGCTGATGAATGAGGTTCCGAGATGAGCGGCGCTGATAGTCTGGGTTTATACCTTGCACGGTATACTGTTCACATGCACGGTACCCTGCCTGTGTTCCTACTGTCTGATATGTGCCGCTAAACGATGTGTCTCATCACACGCACACAAGACTGTTCTTTCTATATCTCCTCTCAACTCAGACTGTATTGTATAAAGCACATTTAAAAACGACCGTGGTCGACCAAGGTGCTGTAGAGGTCAATTCTACTATGTATATAAATGATATACACCTGCTGCTAAGTATTGTCTCTCACTTGCACAAGAGACGGTGATTCTATACTGTATCTGCTGCTAAGTGTTGGCTTTACTTACAAGAGACTGTGATATTCTGCTTAATTTATTCCTATTCTGACCATGCACCTTATGTATGGCTGCCCCGTGACAATTGTGTCTTGTCACCTTTGTTTGCTTTGTTTCTTTTTCTATTCTTTACTAACCCTAACCCTAACCCTAACCCATGAATTTTGACTGCAAAGCATTGGGAGCTTGTGCAAAAACTGCAAAAAAAATCCCCCCCATTAACACTTTTACCCCTGTAAACGTGTGATGTGACAATGAATCTTGAAGTTGAATAAGTACTGCAGAGCACATGGCACTGATACTCTGGGTGTACCGTGCACAGTGCCTGCACGTAGACGGTTCTCTTTGTTTCTTCTGCACAGTACATTTTAGGAGACTGTCTTAGGGGAAATCTAATGCCCTCATCTATGCTCCGTTGTATGGCGGGGTTGCATGCTGAAAATAGCCAAGCTCCAGCTTGTATCTGCTATTTTCATTGCTCAACA
>NC_139960.1:16215825-16243325 GCF_963454915.1 Gymnoscopelus microlampas | reverse complement strand
CCAGGTGACCCAGCCGGGGTTGATCAAGCCCCGACTTACGTCCCAGGTAGCTGCCCACGGTCAGTCCTCTTAGGGAAAGACAGGGCCACTCAGTCCGCTTCTCGGAACTACTCTACCGGGACTGGGGGAGGCTCTGGCACGTGGAGGGACTAGGCTCTGTGGGTGGCCTCCTGGCCGGGCTCCTCCTCCGTCTCACCAGGTCCAGGACCTGAGCGCTGCACCAGACTCCCCCCGATCCAAACATTTCCTTCTGGCGTGATGGTTTCTTGGGCCGTGGTGGTACTGCAGGCTCCACTTGCGGCTTGCTTGAATGGCCCTCCTAAAGGCCTCACCGTGGATTTGTTGGGCTTCTTCCTCACGGAAGACACAGGCTGAGGTGCCAACCCATACTGCTCCCGGGATGCCGTCTACATTCCGGCTGTCACCCGTCTCTCCGGTATATATATATATATATATATTCAAAGATTTGCATATATTTTCACAATTTTTCAGAAATAGCAGATCTACAAGCTTGTAGCATGGCACTCGGTGCTGCGCTATGAGTCTGATGAATCTGCTATTTTTTAATGGCCAAAGAAATCTAAAAATGACACAGATTCTTAAGTCCTCCCGGTGAAACTCCTGGCTGGTGACTCCATACGTATTGGAGGAGACACGTGCTTGTCTACACCCTCCCCAAGACCAACTGTAGGGGTTGGCAGTGACAAGGATTACATGAGTGTGGGGAAAATTGGGAATTAGCATAATGGGAGGAAAAGGGAAAAAGAGGAGACAGCTCTTGACCATAATTACCAAAAGGAAAAAACAAGTACCGACACAAACTATGAAAGTGTGCAATATGACACTGCTTATGTTTTTTTGCTCATAAATATACATTGAGTTTGAAATGAAACGGTTGATGGTTGTGACAGAACCAGTCACTCCCATGGAATTATTATGAATCCTCCACAGCTCTGAGTCACTGACTCTGCTTCTCTTCCATCTTAACAATATGACACACTCTCTCCTCTGCTTTGGTTTGTTGTGACTCGCTTCCATGGACCGCGATCACGGATCCCCCCGCTGTGGGCTGAGGGTCTCCGTGGACCGTGATCACGGATCCCCCGGCTGTGGGCTGAGGGTCTCCATGGGCCGTGGCTGCACATCATCGCTTCTATTGTGCTGTAGCTCTTGTTATTGTTTGTTGTGAAACTCTGCCTTCCCCTGTCTCTGTCTGTCTGCCTCTCTCTCTGTGTCCTCTCTCTGTCTGTCTGTCTGTCTGTTCTTTTCAATGGGTCTATTGGCATGGGAAACAAAGGTTTACATTGCCAAAGCAAGTGAGAAATAAAAACAAGAAATGTACAGTATGTACAATAAAATATATCTGCCCTTGCTAGAATAAAGAAATGTGTAAACAGAGCTGTGTAACATTGTAGCTTTGCCACCAAATGTAATATAGTAGGTAGAAAACTAATAACTCTCTCTCTGTCTTTCTCCCACAGATTGCATGGCCCGCCACGCCCTCTAAACGTGATGAGTGCAAGTGGGCAGGAAAAGACCTTGGGGTAAGTTCCAACCGCACCCGCCCCCGCAGCCCACTGTTCTGACAACTCATCCAAACACACATCACAATGTATTTAAATATTACTATGTCAAAAACTCCTGCATATGTTTTCTTGATGACTTGGATCTGAGTAAATATGTGATATACTGTACCGAGGAATGTTGGGTTTGCCTTGAATTTGAGTCTTAGTGATGATGTCATGGGTTCCCAGAGTTTTTGCATTGAGTTTTGGATACATTAAGAAAATAAGCTATTCAGCAAACACATTATTATGATAATCACTTGTTCTCCAAAAAACAACACATTTTTGAACCACACAACCAACTAATATACATTTTAACAGCAGAGAGAGAGAGAGGGAAAAACATAAGGAGAGAGTGAAATAATAGAGCGAAAGGAAGAGGGAGAGAGACGAGACAAGACAAGACAAGACACAAACAGCTGTTTCTACACCCCCCCTGCTGATTTAGACAGGATTCATACTTCCACATGCTCTGATTAATAAATGTATTCTTTGCTTTTGAGACACTAGCCCTGTCTAGCCATTGCTGTCATTTGCTTTTGCTTTTGCATGCTTAAATCAATACATTTTAATTCACAAAGGTCAGTCACTTCATCCTGATCTGATGGTATTAAAACTCAATTGCAACCACCAGACAATTTTGTGATGTGCTTATGCATGTAGCTTTATTATTCACCATACCTTTATCATGTTGCATTATTAGCTGTGTGTATTGTTTGTGGCCAGTGCATAGATGTGATGTTATGAACATAATAACGGTGTCCTCAATGGTTGCAAGTACTCCACTACATCAGAGAAAATATTGTACTTTAACTCCACTACAATTATTTGAAAACTTGAGTTACTAGTTAATTTGCAGATAAATTATTACATTATAAAACATACATTAACCACTTTAGCTCTGTTTTATACCTAGGCTTTTTGAAAATAGCCGATCTATATGCTCACAACGCATTGTGAGTGTTGTGATCTGCTATTTTCAAACATTTTAGTACTTTTTCTTTTGGTACTTTAAGTTCATCTTTATACCAATACTTTTTATGTACTTGTAACGGAGTACTTCTACTTTGCAGTATTGATACTTTTACTTAAGAAAAACATTTGAGTAATTTTCCCACCATTGCCCCTGGGGGACATCGGTTTAGCAAAGTATAGGATTTAAGTATGGTTAACGGTCTCGGAGTAAAATGGATGGGAGTGTGAGCAGTGGTAAGAAGATGCAGGTGATCATGGGAGTGGGCTTGTTATGTGCACGGTGTCTGGCAGGACATTCTCCCCCTGGGGGGGCGACCCCGTCGTCCCGGCCGTCCCCTGCTGCGTTCCAGTTGTTTGGCCAGAGCACACAGCACACGCAATGTGCCACTGGCACAAGGACAGGAGGAACACACCACCTCAGCGCTTATTCTGTTGTGTGTGTGTGTGTGTGTGTGTGTGTGTGTGTGTGTGTGGGGGGGTGTGGGGGTGTGTGTGTGTGTGTGGGGGGGGGTGTGGATGCACACTGGCATATTCATGTGGGAGGTATTTTTTTAGATGGTTCTATCAGGCCAAAAGTGTTTGTAAAAGCGCTTTTGTGTTTGTTTGACGGAGCACGTATGTGCTCATACATCCGCTTCGTTTGCATGCGTGTGTGTGTGTGTGTGTGTGTGTGTGTGTGTGTGTGTGTGTGTGTGTGTGTGTGTGTGTGTGTGTGTGTGTGTGTGTGTGTGTGTGTGTGTGTGTGTGTGTGTGTGTGTGTGTGTGTGTGTGTGTGTGTGTGTGTGTATACACATCTCTATACAATGTTGTTTGCATTAGCCCTCCCTGTGTCCTATCTGATCCTAATTACATGGCTGGCTGAGTCTGCAGTGTAGAGGAGAGGGGGGTTTGGGGATGTACAGAATTACATTGTCTGCTCACTGAAGCACTGAGAGGGGTCCACAGGGGGTCCGACAACACTGGCAGACTCTCTGCATAGACACGCACGCACACAATCTTTTTGTCCTAATTGTAAGCCCAACTCCCCTTTATTTATTTATTTGTTTTACCATAGAAACATCCATTTCTCTTGTCCTCGCAATATCTATTTCTTACATTGTACTTGGGATATTTGGCCCTGTACAGTATTGTAATAGCACACACCACTCCACTCCCTCAGCTTTTTGTGGAAAAGGCAACGCGTTTTTGGCAGCCGCAGACGCGGAGAAACACAATGAGGTATTTGCGTGCTCCGAAAATGTTTACCCTTGAAAATGAGGCGAGCGAGAGTGAGCCCAGAGCTGGACGGCAGCAGGAAGCGAGTCCTTGATTAGGACGTTACACTGAAACATTCGAGAGTTCCCAAAGCGATGGATTTCTCCAGCCGCGGAACGAATGCAACAGCCGTCGTCGTTCCAAAAATGCCTTAAGGCAGTATCACTCTCCTTGGCGTGATGGCCGTGTAACGCGATGACTCGGGTAGTTGCGTTTGATTCAAGAACCTAAATGACTAAATGAGATAGCATTGTGAGGATTTCAATTCTCAGTGGAGGGTGGGATGGTTTCCTTTCACAAGAAACAACCCTTTTTATTTTGTCTAGATATCGCTAATATTAACCACTTGAACCCTATGTACGGTATACTTCGTTGACCAGAGTACCCTGCAGGGGCCTATAGTTGGTCCGCTACTTTTTTCCCTACACAGATCTTAGATCTTAGATCTTCGAAAAATCATATCTCCTTGGTCTTTGGGTCAAATTTGGAAAAAAAAACAACAAAAAAAAAAAAAACGTTTTTTACGTCAGTGGCAGTATTGGTTAATTACGTTAATTACGTCAGTAGCAGTGAATGAGAGGTAGGGTAAGTGATATTTTGGGGTATTTTTCTTTTTTGTAAAAAAGGTTTAAAAAGTGCTATATTTAGAGACCTATTTAGATATATTTAGATTAACACTTATTTTAACCAAAGTAAATCACTTACCCTACCTTTAAATATTAAGAAAAAGAATGAGTCAGGGTCACCCTGCTTTGCCCACACATTTTCCACATTCAATTACAGACCTCATATGATCTGAAATCACTCATCTCATCTAAATATATTTAAGCCTACCGCACCGAGCACAGATCTGCACACCCATTACCCCCACACGGAAAGTCATCGGTTAGACCCAATCCGAAGAGTGTCATTAATTTTACCCAATAATGACTCCTTTATCCTCTGCGGTTCGAGCGGTTCTCTGCAGCATAATGACATGGTTTGTGATCAGGGAAACCATTTTTCACCTGGGGGCAAGCGTGTTTGAGTGACTCGTATAGCTTAAGTCCTGTCAACGTTTAGGCTCAACCTATATACCGACCTACCTACCGCACGCATGGCTAACGAGTCTAGCATGAAGACCAGCCATGAGAAAACCTAAACAAGGCTGACATCAGGGGGAAATTAATGGTAGGAGCGCGGGTACGGCGCGCATAATACTAGTGCGAGAATGATGTAGTGGGACGTTTTTTGCCTCCTTCAACGGTAGGGAACACAGAGGGTAAAGTCATTAGCGCCACGCGGACGCGGAGCCGCGCGCGCACGCAGAGGGGCTGAGGTCACTCAAGCTGAGGTTCACGTCAAACCGCTAGACGTGGTGCAATGAGGTTTGTTCTGTGTGGACTTGGGACCACGGGTTAATGATAACATGACCGGTTGAAGTGTTTGAATGCTTCAGTGCGGCTCAGTTAAGTAAAAAAAAAAACACGCGCACGCTTTTGCTGTACATGACGCACAGCACTGTTGTAGTTTATTATACAAGACTTGGTGTGCAACCAATTTTACAATGCAAGTTGCATTGTAAAAAAAGATTGATTTTATTCAAATAATCAATTTTCCAAAATACGGAAATTGGCAGATCTACAAGCTGACAACACGTTGCATTGCGATGTGTTGTGAGCTTGTAGATCAACTATTTTCGCAATTTTTGTGCAACACCATTGAACAATGAAGAAAAAAAATAAGTTCTTAATCAGACTAATTGATTTATTAGGGTTAGGGTTAGAGATTATGAAAACAAATTGCATTGATTCATTGATAAATACACATACCCCAAAACAAGCTTCTCAGTTATTCGATTAATTAAGATAATCGATAGTTGCAGCCCAATAGGCCAGAAGTATGAACTGACATTCGATCACAAGGACAAACTCGAGCTCAACTGCCGAGGGAGGGAAATGTAATTATAGTTTATAAGTCGTGTCTGTGAATTTCAAATGGCAGGAAAAGGTATGATCCAGAATATATATGTACAGCAGAGGTCAGGATGGAAAACACTGTCACCTGACCCTGTACTTTATGATCCGCTTCATATCCAGTGTTGTCACACATGAGGGGACGTTGGCGGGCCATCGTTGTGGAATGTTTGTGAGATTTAGGGCTCTGGACGTGCAGACAGAACTTGCCTGCTGTTGATCCAGTCTACAGTGGCGGAAAGTAACTAAGTACATTTACTCAAGTACTGTACTTAAGTATGATTTTGAGGTATTTGTGTGTTTCCAATTTTCTACAATTTTACTTCTACTCCGTTACATTTCAGAGGCAAATATTGTACTTTTACTCCACTACAATTATTTGAAAACTTTAGTTGCTAGTTACTTTGGCAATTTGCAAATAGCCTCACAACGCGTCGGTTTACGACGCGTTGTGAGCTTGCAGATCTGCCATTTTCAAAAGGATTTTTATCCATTTGGAAACTTGTGAAATGGGATCTTCTGCGTAATGAGTACTTTACTTTTGGTACTTTAAGTTTATTTTGATGCCGATACTTTTGTACTTTTACTTAAGTAAAACATTTGAGTACTTCTTCCATCACTGAGACCAGATGGTCTCTCTTTGTTTTTGCAACGATCGGCTGAAGAGATACGCACCTGTAAGAGAGACAAGCAGAGTAAAATGGAGAGAATACGTGTGCATGTGTGTGAACTCAACTGTATGTGTGGTGTTTGATGTGTGTGTGTGTGTGTGTGTGTGTGTGTGTGTGTGTGTGTGTGTGTGAGAGAGAGTATGCGTGCGCATATATGTGCAAGTGTGTGTATGTGGTTTAAAGCCTCCACTACAGTATGTTTTTAAATTAATAAAATGCAATTTCATCCAATCTGTATGGTAGAGTAGGTTAATACAATATAACTAATACAATTGGGGTGGTTGTATTTTGTCTCCCTGCCCTTCTATTGAGACATTTAGATTGTGTCAAAGGTCATGTCTCACCTAGATCCGGGGTAGAAGAGGAAAGTTACATAGTGTAGCTTTAAGCATTATTTTAGAGGTTATGCTGATGAGTTGGGGTTAGTATATGCCTGATTTATGCTCAGCTGCGTGCCGAAAATAGCTGATCTACAAGCTCACAGCGTGCACACATACGCGCGTGTGTGTGTGTGTGTGTGTGTGTGTGTGTGTGTGTGTGTGTGTGTGTGTGTGTGTGTGTGTGTGTGTGTGTGTGTGTGTGTGTGTGTGTGTGTGTGTGTGTGTGTGTGTGTGCGTGCGTGCGTGCGTGCGTGCGTGCGTGCGTGCGTGCGTGCGTGCGTGCGTGTGCGTGTTCTCATCCCTCTGTGGGTGTGTGCTTATATTAGCTCCCTGCGTGTTCAGCGTGCACAGCCTAATCTGTTAAACACATGTGCTCAAATCAAGCCGTCACTTCTGGGTAATACGTCAGCCGGGCAGATTAACCAATCTTGTCAATTAACGCTCTAATAAACGATCTCACAGCACTGGGACCACATCCACATGTGCTGGGGATCCAACCCAAATACCCTGGGTAAACGCAAACATATGGATCATTGGAGATCTGAGGTGGACTCGCCTGATTTGCATTACAGGTGGGATTTCCTTGGAACGCTACTCAGTTTCCAAACCAACTGGAAAGCCCCTACATTTTTAAATACACTTCATCCTCTTCTCTGTTAGAAGTGTGACATTTTATTCAAGGATGAAACTTTATGAACCCCAGAGACCCCACCCTGTTCTGGGGAGTGAACATTCGGCGAAAATAGCAGATCTACTGTACAAGCTAACAACATGTCTGGAAAACCGCAAGGTTCCCAGTTCGATCCCGGGCTGGGGCGCTCCCCTAGAGTTAGTGTCGAAGTGTCCTTGAGCAAGACGTTGAACCCCTAATTGCTCCCGATGAGCAGGTTGGTGCCTTGCATGGTTTCCTCCACCATCGGTGTATGAGTGTGTGTGAATGGGTTAATGGCACAATCAATGTAAAGCGCTTCGGATAGAAGCACTATATAAATGCACCATTTACCATTACCATGTCACAACACGACAGGTTATGAGGTTGTAGATTGGCTATTTCCGCCTAAGAGATTTGGTGTAGAGGGACAGAAGGAACAGACCTAGAGCCCCGAGGGACCCCGGTCAACTAAGGATGTAGGGTTTAGGAGGTCCAATTTGATGTTTTTTTTGTAGGAAAGTTTCAGATGTATTCTAATATTTGCAATGTGCTTTTCTTCAGAAAGGACCAGTTTGTTTACGATCTACAGTAACAGTGTACATTATGTTGCTTATTACTTAACCCAAGACCTGAGGCCGATTCTACAAATGCCTTCTAAATCTGAAAAACGTCTGTTTCTATATCAGTGGTTCTCAAGCATTTTCACGTCAAGGATCCCCAAAAAAAAACAGAAGAGAAGATTTGAGTTTACAAAAAATATATATAATCAAAGATTTGCAGAAATGTTCACAATCTTTCAAACATAGCAGATCTACAAGCTACAAGAAAAATCGTGACACAGATAATGACAAAGATGCTTTCCCGGTTTGAATGGGTTGAAGCACAGGTGCTTGTTTAATTCTTATTCTTATTTTAATGTCTTGTTTTTGTCTTTTTTTGTTCCAGAGAGAGTGTTCTAACTTCATCCGGGTCCTTCAGCCGTTCAACCAGACACACCTGTATATCTGTGGCACCGGGGCCTTCCACCCCATCTGTGCCTACCTGGAGATGGGCAAGAGGGCAGAGGTACAGCCTGACCACACACATGCTACTGGGCTTTTGTATGATGTGATATTGTATAGCAGGGGTTCCCACACCTTTTCAGCTCTTTAGTGAACAGAAAATAAATTTCAGTGAAGATACCGATTTTTATCAAACCATTACATTACATTACAGTCATTTAGCAGACGCTTTTATCCAAAGCGACTTACAATAAGTGCATTCAACATAGGCAGGGAACGAAACTACTAATCACCAGAAGTCTTAAGTGCATTCTCTTCTAAAACAAGCAACTAAGAGTATACCTAGCGCTAAGGTAAAAGTGCAATATATCAGCTACCTACTTTCATAAACAGATGAGACAAATAGGAAAATTAAATGAGCAAGAGCTAAAACAAATAAGTGTATCAAATAAACAAGATCCAATAAAACAAGAGCTTGTACAAATAATTGACAACAAGTAGACAAGGCTAAGAGGAAGGGTACTGTTTCCTGAAGAGGTTGGTTTTCAGCCTGCGGCGAAAGATGGGCAGTGAATCTGCTGTCCTGACATCAGTGGGGAGTTCATTCCACCACTGTGGGGCCAGAACAGAAAAAAAGCTGTGACCGTGTAGATCGGCCAGAATAGAAAACTCATGCAGGTTGCAAGATAAACAAGTGAAATTGGAAGTGATGCTGATGAAACAAACAAAAACAATGAGCAGACAAAAGTGGAACTGTGTCAACTTGAAGCTGATAAATGATTAACAACAATCATTGATGATTGAACAGGGAACCTTCTGATTCCAAGACTTCTGAGCCACTGCCGCCCTTTGGGATTACTAGCTAAAAAAACACTCAATGATTACTGTCGGAAAATACCTTTCTTTTAAAACAAAACTATATCCCTTACACTCACTTACACTAACACTCTATATCACACACTTACACTAATATTGGTCTGCCTTTGTACAGTTTCCACGCTGCTTTTGCAAAGTTCTTACACTACATCGACTACACTGTGCAATGTGTGTTCAATCAGTGTGTGACAGCGTGTGTGCATGTGGCATGGACGGTCATTCGATTTAAGTTATTCAACACCTACGCTCACAAAAGGTTTTCTCTAGTCTGTCACGGGCAAAGCATGGGGACCCATTGTCCTGGTTGAGTGTGAATTCTTCCTTTTGTACAAAGTGAAAAAACACTTGACTCGCAGTCCATCATCAATCTAGTAGTGCAAATGGCCCCTCCCCCCTCTTTTTTACATGAAACTTTAATCAGTCATCTTGATAAAGGTCTTCAGGTTAATCAATGTAGCAGCATGGTGTCAGCGTTCTGACAAAAGGGTGAAGGCAGCGTGAGTGCCTCCTGCTGGTTCCCTGTGTAGATTCACTCTGCATGTGTTCCCTAGAGTTTGTAATAGTGTTGCCAATCATTGATTCAGAGCAACACGAAAAGTCAGATAGAGGTCTATATATCTTGGTAGCCTACTGTGTTTTCCCCTCTTTAATCTATTCAAGGGCTTGTACCTGCGCTGCCGTGTGCCCCGGATTACTCCCCGCTGTTCTGAATTAAGTAGTTTGTCAAAGAATTAAGTTATTACAGTGTGTTATTAAATTTGTGTCGTGTGTAATGAGAGGTAGTGTGTTGTAAGGAGACCATGGTGCAACGTGACACAGAGCACCGTCTAGGCCAGTGGTTCTCAACCAGTGGTCCGGAGACCACCAGTGGTCCTTAAATGGATTACAGGTGGTCCCCAGCTAAATGATGGAGAGTTGGTAACCAAATGGACCCTTATAGATCTTTAACTCCTGAGAGTGTAAAAGGAAACCAAATGGACCCTTACGGGTCCATTTGGTTTCATTTTACACTCTCAAGATTTAAAGTATTGTTAAACATCTGCATGACTTAATTTACAATAAGTCTACACAATTAGAAGAATGTAGAAGAATTGTTATTTTGATCCGTTTGCCTGTTATCTCTCCTATGGAACCAACATCAATACAGCATGGAATTGTGGACAAAATCTTATCCAACGACAACAAAATATACAAAGAGAGTCTAAGAGAGTCTACATCTCATCAAACGGTGGTCTGTGGCTCAAATCAAATGCCGAACAAATAATGGACCTTGATATGAAACGGGTTGAAAACCACTGGTCTAGGCCAAGGGTTCCCAAACTTTTCAGGCCGCTACCCCCCAAAATTGAACCTGGGACCCCCCACCCTGACAAGCACTTGGATTTGTAGGCATTACATTTAGTTTGACTCGGTTCCACAGATAGGCTGCATATTTTGAAAATAGCTGAGCTACAGTACAAGCTCACGTGAGCTTGTAGGTCGGCTATTTTCACAATGTTTGCCTCTTTCTTACTGTACGTAATATTTGACTATTTGGCCGATTTGGTATTAAAAACGTCTTAAAAGTCATTAAACTGTCACTTAATAAATGTGCAGATACCCTGTATACACTTACAGTATACTGTACATTTGTTTACTGTTGGGTGATAAAACAATGTTGCACATTAAGCTAATCATCTGGGACCCCCCCAAAATCTTTTATGAACTCCCTTGGGGGCCACGACCCCCAGCTTGGGAACCACTGGTCTAGGCGACTATCGATGGCCTCGTTTTGAACTGTGACTCTTTTTCCTATCAGGACAACATCTTTAGACTGGTGTCGCATTTCGAGAACGGGCGCGGGAAAAGCCCCTACGACCCCAAGATGCTGTCAGCCTCCCTCCTGATTGGTAAGGTTACTTTGTTTTGTTTTCATTTGATCTTTTGATTGGCTCAGATCTCAATCACTTAAAGTCCTATTTTATACTTTTTATACTACAAAAATAGCAGATCTACGGCTCAGTGAGCTCGGTGAGATGTATTATTTTAATATTTTATTGAGAAAATGCCCAAAATAGGTACGCCAGGTTGAAAGTGGTTAGATGTGGTTGGTCATTCGGTACAACGGTGTGTTCTCATTGGCAGATGGAGAGTTATACTCTGGCACATCCGCAGACTTCATGGGAAGAGACTTTGCCATCTTCCGTACCCTAGGAGACCAGCATCCAATCAGGACGGAGCAGCATGATTCAAGATGGCTGAACGGTAAAGTAGACCATAAAGACAATCAGTAACTAATGGAGAAAGTCTGGAAATGTGAAACTACTCAAATTTTTTTGGGGAAAAGTGTAATGTTGCAAATGCTAAACACACTGCAAATCTTTGTAGAATGTTTGTGCCTTAGAATGTTTTTGGGGAATTGATATGAGTTTGGCATGTTTTTCCCAATGTGGAAATTCCGTCTTTTGGGGTGTTGGGGGGGGGGGGCAGAACCAGGCTGTAGGGAGGCCATCCGTGTTGGGAGGGGGGGAGAGAGAGATAGATAGAGAGAGAGGGAGAGGGGGAGAGATAATATGAACATAAGCATTGAGACATTAAGATGAAGAGCATTGAGAGTGTGCAAAAAAAACAAAAATTACAGTGCAGAATGAATGATTAACACATCGGGTGCCAGCATTTTTTCATAACAACTTACCGTGGGTGCCAGCATTCTCCCCATTGACTGCACTTTGCTGTTTAAAGTTTCCACGTGCGTTACAAGCAAATCCACGCAAAAAAAAGCATCGATTCATGTTCTGCCATGAGCCTGGCTACAGGCTGGAACCATAACATTCCCCTCGCGGGTTACAACGAGGGGGGGATCGCGCATCGCGCATGACCAGTTTTCCCCACAGGAAACAGATTCGGAGATATAGGCGTTTCAAAGTAGGAAATAGACAGGAAGCGGATGGGGAAAAACATTTTTTTCCGGTGAGCGATCTGGCACTTCCTTCGCAGGATTACAATGGGTGCTCCCAGAGCTGCTCTAGCCCCGCCCGCGCGGAGAAAAACGAAAGAAACAAAAATACTGAAATCACGGTCCAGACCGTGTTCGGCACCGAAGCTTCGGAACCGCCACTATGTAAACACACGGTTCAGACCGTGTTTGGCACCCGATGTGTTAAAAAACCTCAGTAAAAGGCAGCTGCAAACAGTTTTTTTTTTTTTTTAACGTATTGAATCAATGAAGAGTAAAACACTCGGACTAATGGCCAAACCTTTGATTGGCCAATTGTCCGAGTGAACGCTACACAAAGCCTCAAGTGACCTTGAAACATCAAGTCCTTTAAGACCTGTCACAGACCCCAGCCCACTCCAATCATCTCCATTCACGTGCAGACACTGATATCAGAGCTCCATTCAGCGAGAGGTTTGATTGGTTTTGATTGTTGCTAATTTAGAAGGGTATTATTGTGTGTTTGGTGGGCTCTGCCCGTCTGTCGGCACCGCTGACCCACACAGGGTCAGTCAGAGCTTGTTCCCCCAAGACCTGCCATCTCTGTCTTCCCTCTTTCCCACAGAACTAATCCCCTTCTCAGCTGTTTTCCTGCGGCAGAGTCAAATTCCTCGCAATCCACCACCAACCCCCAATACTGACCCCTCCCCCCCTTAAACACGCACACACACACAGACACGCATGCACGCACGCCCGCGCACACACACACCAGTGGTGGAAGAAGTACTCTGATATTTTACTTAAGTAAAAGTAGCAATACCACAATATAAAGATACTCTGTACTGTTACAAGTAAAAGGCCTGTGTTCAGAATGTTACTTGAATAAAAGTGAAAAAGTATTGGCATCAAAATATACTTCAAGTACCAAATGTAAAAGTACTAAAATGTTTGAAAATAGCAGATCTACAAGCTCACAACGCGTCGCGAGCTTGTAGATCAGCTATTTTCAAATATCCTTTGTATAAAATAGGGCTAAAGTGGTTAAAGTATGTTTTATAATATAATAATTTGTATCTTCAAAGTCACTAGTAACTAAAGTTTTCAAATAATTGCAGTGGAGTAAAAGTACAATATTTTCCTCTGAGATGTACAGTAACTGAGGAGAAGTAAAAGTATAGACAATTGGAAATACTCCAATAAAGTAAAAGTACCTCGAAATTGTACTTAAGTACAGTACTTGAGTAAATGTACTTAGTTACTTTAAACCACTGCCTAAAAACATAAAAACAACCATTTCTCTGGTGAGAACCAGAAAAATTGTCCTCACGATCTGTATTTATCAAATTCTACTATACTTCTGCAGACATTTGGCCCTCAAAAGTATAGTAACGCACGCACAGCCGTGGTGATATGCCATGACATATCCATAAAGAGTCATTTTAAAAAGGGGAGTAAAAAAAGAGTATTGAGACGTTATTGTTCTCACCTTAATCCCCATGCATCCATTCATTCGCTCGGCTCCAACAAACCGCTCGCCCTGGCTAAATCCTCCCCTCCACAAAGGGGCGAGGGTAATTGCTTGGATTACCAGGATGGGGGATATTCAATTGAGCCTTTATCAGCGGGGTTACATGCTATACACTCCAATGTAACAGGAGAGAAACTCGGGAATGAATCCTTAATGGCTATTGATTCCAAAATGAGTGCGTACTTCAAAAGGATTTGGGGGTGAGACCCCCCGGGGGTCCTCGTGGCTTTCGTTAGACTCGATTCATTCCCCCGTTTATTTGTACGCTGCTCCCATCTTTTAACACCCGCCACGGCGGGATGGAGGTAGGATTAAACCTCTGTCGAATAAAGACGCCTTTTGTTGGGAATTAAACATCATGAGTTGTACGACCACAGAGCCTCTGGCACCAGGACAGTGTTTGTGCGTATTATACAAGTTGAATTTATGAATGTCTCCATTGAACGGCATGCTCCCAGTTGTAGATTGTGAGTGTATCTACTTAGGCCTAGTCTTGCACATACAGACTTTCAGAGATCTGGCTATGCGAGACTGACTTGGGCCTGCCTGCGCTTAACCACTTCAGACCTATTCAAATATGTTCAGAGATAGCCTATCTACATGCTCACAATGCATCGCCCCCAATGCGTTGTAGGGCTTGCAGGTCTTGTACTGTAGGTCTGCTATTTATGAAAAAGGTGGACAAATGTGTATAAGGTGTATGAGTGAGAGACAGGGAGACCCCTGTTACTGAACTATGATTATTATCAAAATATAGAGCTATTTAACATTTATTTGAAAAAAAAAAATCTCTTAAACTCCCTTTAATTTAGCTTATAATGACATATTTCCAGATTGAAGGTGGTTAAGGGTTGCTTGCATGTCTACTGTACGTCTGCGTGTGCGTGTGTGTGTGCGTGTGTGTGTGCGTGTGTGTGTGCGTGTGTGTGTGTGTGTGTGTGTGTGTGTGTGTGTGTGTGTGTGTGTGTGTGTGTGTGTGTGTGTGTGTGTGTGTGTGTGTGTGTATGTGTATGTGTATGTGTGTGTGTGTGTGTGTGTGTGTGTGTGTGTGTGCGTGCACGTGGTGCACATCATGATTCATATCCAAGGACTGCTACCCACACAGTGCGCTTGTAAATCTGCTCCCCACTTTGGCTTGGTTCTGCCTTTTCACAGCTACTCTATCCGCTACCAAACAGCCATTCAGGCGTAACATGGCACCCGTTGTTTCTCTCTCCGTCTAACCCCCTCGCTCTTACACACGGGCTCATTTTACGCGTGACGACGCCTGGGTGACTGCGACTGCTTTCCCCTCGTCTTGCCCCCACTCCCCATCTCCAATGTTGCCAGATTTAGTGAGAAAAACAAGCAACCAGGTCTAGGAAAACAAGCCCAAAAGAGGTGACTATAGGCTACATGAGCTCTTTAGACCAGGCTTTATACTGCATAAATCAATAACATAACATAATAATTAACAACATTTTAACAACACAAATCTGGTAGAGGGGCCCTGTCACAAAACATTTTCAGATGGTGGGTTTGGGACAAATACATATTGATCTGGGGGTCCATGACATGAAAACATTTGAGAACCACTGGTTTAATTAATTATGGAAAAAATGTGGAAGCAAACCCAAATACGCAACTACACTTTAGAAACGAGCCCAAAAAACGGCAGCCTACCGATATTTACAAGCAACTTTACAGAAAGTTTTATAACTTCATAATAAGCAGACATGGCAACACTGCCCCCCTCCCCCTATAGCTTCAGGGGCTTGGGGGTGGTGGTGGGGGGGGGGGGGGATAATCTTGAACCTCGGGCCTTTTGGCCTTTCTCCGCGTTTTGATTTCCTCTCGCGCCTCAAAGCTGCGGCAGATTTATTCAAGTGTTGCGCCGTACAATCGGAGCCATGTGTGTTTGTGCAAGGATGCGGTTTTAGAGAGAGAGAGAGAGAGAGAGAGAGAGAGGGGGTTTGTGGGGACTTTGGAACCTGGAGCGCCGGGTGGCGGTGAAAGGAGACGCTACACGGCGGCGCGTGGCGCTGCCGCTGAGCCGCGACAGAACCGGATCAACGTGGATTGTCTCGTTAGAGGTGGAGAGGATTTTCAATGAGACAGTGGTTGGGAGTTGGAAATTGGTGCTCACTGCTCCCGTTGTGCAGTGGTGTAAAGTAACAAAGTGCATTTACTCAAGTAGGCTACTGCACATAAGTACATTTTTGAGGTTCTTTTACTTCACTGGAGTATTTCCAATTACTTTTACTATTACTCCACTAAATCTCAGAGGCAAATATTGTACTTTTACTCCACTGCAATTATTTGAAAACTTTGGTTACTAGTTACTTTGCAGATATAAATTATTACATTATTACATGAACCACTTTAGCCTTACCTATTTGAAAATAGCCGATCTACAAGCTCACAACGTGTCGCATCATCATGTAATTAGACTTGTTGCGAACGCAGCGGAAGGCCGCGCAAGTGGAGCTTACTATGACACCGTGCTCGGCTTGTGTGTGTGTGTGTGTCTCTGTGTGCACTATTGTGTGCAGCCAAGTAAATGTCCAATATAGACGTACCATACATCAAATGAAAGGTCTTTGAAAACTGAACACACCTGTCAAGGTTGCGTTTAAGCCCGCCCCTTCCCCCGGAAGCCAGGCCCTGGAGAAGGCTCCTAAAAACTCCCCATTGAAACCCCATGTTAAATGAAAAGTGCCCGAATCGCTCCGAAACTTTTTCTACCCCCCTTAAGTGGGGGTCTACGAACAAATGCTTCGGGCTCGGATTTTGGCTCCGCCCCCCGGAAGTGGGTGAAACAGGCACTTCTAACACTTTGTTGAATTGTTCAAAACCATTCAAAGTTTTTTTTTTGTGAATTTGTATTTTTCTCAGATGCTCCTTTTAATGCAGAATTTCTTTGTATTTTTTAATATTTTTTTATTGGTTACTTTAATTTAAATCTTTTTTTTTTCATTTTTTTTTTTTTTTTTTTTGCGTTCGCTTCCCGCGTTCGCGCGTCTTACTTGTGTATACAGGTATATTCAAATGTGTGTGTGTGTGTGTGTGTGTGTGTGTGTGTGTGTGTGTGTGTGTGTGTGTGTGTGTGTGTGTGTGTGTGTGTGTGTGTGTGTGTCAGATCCCAGGTTTGTGGGCGTGAACCTGATCCCGGAGAGCGACAACCCGGAGGACGACAAGATCTTCCTGTTCTTCAAGGAGAACGCCATGGATGGAGAGCACACAGGCAAGGCCACCATCGCCAGGATAGGACAACTGTGTAAGGTAACAACACACACACACACACACACACACACACACACACACACACACACACACACACACACACACACACACACACACACACACACACACACACACACACACACACACACAGGCATTGAATATTCCCACCAATTCCTTCCAGTTTTCCCTTTTCCGTTCTCACATTATCTACATTCCTGTATACAGTATGTGATGTTGTTATTATAGTGTGTGTGTGTGTGTGTGTGTGTGTGTGTGTGTGTGTGTGTGTGTGTGTGTGTGTGTGTGTGTGTGTGTGTGTGTGTGTGTGTGTGTGTGTGTGTGTGTGTGTGTGTGTGTGTGTGTGTGTGTGTGTGTGTGTGTGTGTGTTTCCAGAATGACCAGGGAGGTCACAGGAGTCTAGTGAACAAGTGGACCACCTTCCTTAAGGCCCGACTAATGTGTTCAGTACCGGGAGCCAACGGCATTGACACACACTTTGATGAACTACGTAAGTCTGTGTGTGTGTGCGTGTGGCTGTGTGTGTGTGTGTGTGGTGTAATACAATCCACACTGAGGACCATAACTTCCCACAAAGATAGTATAGGCTACATTGGGGTCCGGCGATCATTTTCAGGGATAAGAAACATTTTAGTGCTAAGATTTCAAAAACTAATTGATTCTGTTTGGGATCCGGATTAGGATTAGCCAATGGGCTCCAAGATTGGGTTTAGGTTTACTTTGATGGGGTTATGTTTAGGGGTTGGCAGTGGTGTGAAGTAACTAAGTACATATACTCAATTGCTTAAGTACAATTTTGAGGTACCTTTACTTTACTGGAGTATTTCCAATTGGCTTTTCCAATGTACTTCTACTCCACTACATCTTAGAGGCAAATATACAATTCCACTACAATTATTTGAGAACTTGAGTTACTAGTTACTTTGCAGATACAAATTATTACATTAGAAAACATACACTAACCACTTTAGCCCTATTTTATACCTAGGCTATTTGAAAATGGACGATCTACAAGCTCGATGCGACGCGTTATGAGCTTGTAGATCGGCTATTTTCAAACATTTTAGTACTTTCACTTTTGGTACTTTAAGTACATTTTGATACCAATACTTTTGTACTTTTACTCAAGTCAATTTTGAATTCCGGACTTTTACTTCTAACAGAGTACTTCTCCATTGCAGTATTGATACTTTTACTTAAGTAAAACATTTGAGTACTTTTTCCACCAGTGGGGGTTGGGTTGTTTAGGTGTACGTTTAGGTTTAGGGGGTTGGGGTTTAGTTTTGGGGTTACAGTTCGAGTTAGGGTTGCAAATGTTCAATCCTGAAATTCAGAGTGAATATCTTATGCTTCCAGAGGACGTGTTCCTGATGAGCTCCAAGGACCCCAAGAACCCGGTCATCTATGCCGTCTTCACCACGTCCAGGTAAGCTCACCTTGACTCACATCTGTTCAGTCGGCCCTGCCTTGCGTCTAGCACAAATAACTATACGCCTATTCAGTACTCAAATCCTCACAATATAATATATGTCAGTGGTTCTCAAACTCTTTTGTGCCATGGACCCCCAAATTAATATGTATGTGGCTGTGGACCCCCACTTGAAAATATGTTGTGCCAGGGACCCCCAGAAGCAAAGATTTGTGTTGAAAATGTTCGCCTTAAAAAAAGAAAAAGATTTAAAGATTTGTACACATTTTCAAGCTTGTATATCTGATACTTTTGAATAGCCAAAGTATAAAATATGGATAAAGGGGTTAAAATGATTGTTTATTAACACATTTTGCTGGGGACCCCCTGGTATCACCCCCAAGGACCCCTGGTGGTCCCCGGACCCCACTTTGAGAACCAGTGATATACGGAATGTTGACAGCAACAGATGCTGCCACTATCATATCCGTTGTGTTGACTGGTTGCTAGGAGATGAGTGAAGTATTCGCCGGGCCGCCTGCACAAGCTATTTCCTCTCATATTTGAAAAACACACTCGCTCCATTTCCTCTTTTTCCGCTTTTCTGCATTCTTTCTTTTTCCCTTTCATCTGCGGTCCTCGAATCCACTTGGTTTCTCAGCCAGTGGTCCATGGACCACTAGTGGTCCATGGCACAGTTACAGGTGGTCCATGGGATCCACGTATCAAAAAATATGTTATAATGTTGTATACTGTAAGTCCGTCAATTGTAAGAACATTTCGGAACTTGGCTTGATATGCTTTGTTGCGCGTGGTGTCATGGACCAAGCTTGTAGATCGGTAAAGTATTATACAAAAGAATAAAATCTAATTAAAATAACTATGTTAGACCCTCTTATATCTAAATATAAACTAGCTATTGTTGTGGGCGGTGGGATGTGGTGGCCTGTGGACGCAGGCTTTTGACCGACAGCTTCCCAGACGCCACTGCCCGGCCCTGTAATCCACTTACAGGTGTCTTATGGTTTGCTTTCCCCTTGTCTGGCCCGCTGAGCCTCGCCTCTTGGATTTGGGAGATTGCTTTTAGCCGATTCCCCTCTCGTTCCACCATTTACCCCGACCTAACCCCCCACCCCTATTCATCGAAGCCTTGGCGGAGGCTTGGGTTGAGGAAATCAGATTATGGGGAGGGGATCAATGGGAGAGGATGGGGAAACTTGATACTCGCTCCACCACTGGCTGCCCCACAGCCAGTACTCAAATGTTTTACTTAAGTAAAAGTATCAATACTGCAATGTAGAAGTCCTCTGTTACAAGTTAAAGTCCGGAATTCAAAATGAACTTGAGTAAAAGTACAAAAGTTTTGGTATCAAAATGCACTTAAAGTACCAAATGTAAAAGTACTAAAATGCTTGAAAATAACAACACATGTTAAAAATAGCAACACTGCGCCGCGTTGTGAGCTTGTAGATCGGCTATTTTCAAATAGCCTAGGTATAAAATAGGGCTAAAGTGGTTAATGTATGTTTTATAATGTAATAATTTATATCTGCAAAGTAACTAGTGACTAAAGTTTTCGAATAATTGTAGTGGAGTAAAAGTACAATATTTGCCTCTGAGATGTAGAGTAGAAGTATAGACAATTGGAAATACTCTGGTAAATTAAAAGTACCTCAACATTGTACTTAAGGACAGTACTTGAGTAAATGTACTTAGTTACTTTACACCACTGCCCCACAGCTACGGGTCTGGGTTTGAGAAGCCGGACGGCGTTCAATCTCGAAGCACTTCGTTGAGGTGAAGGCGTTGAGACGAGGCAGAGAGGCTATATACAGTACGTGAGCCGAAACGCCACAGATGGTGGCACTTATCGCCATGATGAGGATGAATTTGCGTCAGGGTCGAGGGAGGTGTGGTGGGGGGGTGGCTTTGTGTCCAAACTGTTCACCATCAATCACTGTTCATGCATCACGATAAGAATACAATGAATAGAATCCCGGAGCGTGTCAAACAATGGCACTGCGGCGCGCATCGCTAATCCCATATGGGGGGGCTTTGGTGCACATAATGTGAATTGCCGTTGGGCGGGTGCTGCGTTGCCGGTTGGCATGCACACATATGCACGCGCACACACACACACACACACACACACACACACACACACACACACACACACACACACACACACACACACACACACACACACACACACACACACACACACACACATAGTTTGTATTACCATACTTGCGAGGACATCAACATTTTAGGAATGTTGATGTTAGGAAGATTTTATGATCTTTTTTTTGGGGGGGGGGAATAGCAGATCTACAAGCTCACAACGTGTGAGTTTGTAGATCGGCTATTTTACGGTGTGTGCCGTCGCCGTACAACTAAGTATAAACTGGGAAAAATCTACATCCGGACCCCTAAACCTAACCTCTAAATGTCTAATCCTAATCAGAACCCCAACTTGAATCTTTTTCTAATTGTAAACGTATCTCAAAAAAATAAAATGCAAACATAAAACAACCATTTTTCTCGTGAGGACCAGTAAAATGGTCCTCACAACGTCTATTCCACAAATTCGACTATACCTGTGAGAATGTTTGGTCCTCACAAGTATAGTAATACAAACACACACACACACACACACACACACACGCACACACGCACATGCAAAGACACTGACGCTCGGAGATTCAATTAAAGGGCTTTGAGGAATTAGATGTGGTTTAATTGGTTTTCTAAGTGGCCGGTTTTCAGAGATGAATAGAGCGGTATTTCAGAGGGACGTGGCTTTTAATATCGCCACTTAATGAGGCGCACGGACCGTCCCTCTGACAGGTCGATGTTTGATGGTGATCCTGTGCATGTGTGCATTACAGTGTGTGTGTGCATGTGTGCATGTTTGCAGTGGTGGAAAAAGTGCTCACATGTTTTACCTAAGTAAAAGTATCAATACTGCAATGTAGAAATACTCTGTTACAAGTAAAAGTTGTGTCGCGATGCATTGTGAGCTTGTAGATCGGCTATTTTCAAATGCCGAAATGTATATAGGGCTGAAGTGGTAAATATATGTTTTGTAATAATAATACAAATCTACAAAGTAACTAGTAACTAAAGCTTTCAAATAAATGTACTGGAGTAAAAGTACAATATGTGGATCCGAGATGTAGTGGAGTAGAGGTCAAAGTGTTGGAAATTGGAAATACTCAAGTAAAGCACAAATACCTCAAAATTAAGTAAATGTACTTAGTTACTTTCCACCACTGCATGTGTGTGTGTGTGTGTGTGTGTGTGTGTGTGTGTGTGTGTGTGTGTGTGTGTGTGTGTGTGTGTGTGTGTGTGTGTGTGTGTGTGTGTGTGTGTGTGTGTGTGTGTGTGTGTGTGTGTCAGTAATGCATATGCGTATGAAATGCTGTTTTGACTCTCTCTCTCTCCCAAAGGGTGCGTTGTCTGCATAATATGCGTAGGGTCTGGCCTTCTCTAGAGGCATACTACATAATGGAGTGTCTTTTTTGTGCCCCAGCGGTTAATTGAATTTCTCTGTAATTAACATTTACAAATGCTAATCCATTCATCTTCCATGCTTTGGCGATCGCCGTCAGTTGTTTATAATGCCACCCACGTCACCACCGCGAGTCCGATGCGACGTCCCCTGAGCGCTTAAACAGACAAAGGACATCCCTTGCTCACCGTGTAATATTGAAGAAAAAACAAACTTTAATCAGTCGTGTATTAAGAGTACGCGTTCAAAAATAAACAAGTTAAACTAATATAGAATTTCAAAGAATAGTTAAGTAAGTTAAGTCTTTTGGTTACCGACATGGAAATATTAGATCTCCGGTTTGGATTGAATTCGGGAGACTTTGAATGCTAATCTCCACATAATTAAGTTTTTCATTCCAAAATGGACATTTTTTTTGGAACAGAACTGTTTGTTATGCTTTCAGGGATTTTGGAAGTGCGTCTTCGCTCGAAAGTATTTCCAACATGCATTTACATAGGGACATTTCATATTCACAGCGTTTTAAATAGGTTATTCCGTCCACGATATCCACATACTGTAGATATTTAATCATGGCAGTGGAATATGTGTCTTGGAATATTACTTTGGAACTCCCCAAAACGCTCTCGCTGTCGTGAGTTCTCAGATTGCTGATGTCTTTTGGCTGACCTGTGTCAAAACACAGAAAATCCACATCAATTGGTTTTTGTGATGGATCTCGACCTTGCCTGGTTTGGACCTATAGCCCTGCTAGTGAGAGCAGAACCCACCCATCTGGCTCTGTTAAAACGACTCCGGAGCCAAGTGCTCAAAACGAAAACCCTGGAAAAGGAATTCCAATGTGCTCTGAAACAGACCTCCTGTTTCGCTGGTGGCTTGCCCACATTCCTGTCTGCTCTCGGGAGGCTGGAAGCAATCAACTCAAAGTTCCAATCTGTCATCCCCGCAGTTAAACGATGACAACCTTTCTATACCTCGTGCCTTTTGTTGTTTTGCTGAAGACTCATTTTGTTGTCTTTCTCTATGGTGCGTCGCCAGTTCCTACAGCAAATCCCTGTCTAAGTGATGTATCGGTGGTGGAAAAAGTACTCAAATGTTTTACTTAAGTAAAAGTATCAATACTTGCAATGCAGAAATACTCTGTTACAAGTAAAAGTCCGGAATTCAAAATTCACTTGGGTAAAAGTACAAAGGTATTGGTATCAAAATATGCTTTAAGTGCAAAAGTAAAAGTACTCACTATGCAGAATGTCCTGTTTCAAATGTATGAAATGTACAACAATTGCAGATCTACAAGCTCACAATGCGTTGCATTGCGACACATTGTGAGATTGTAGATCAGCTATTTTCAAATGGCCGAAATATATATAGGGCTGAAGTGGTTAATGCATGTTTTAGTAATAATAATCAAAATATACAAAGTAAAGCTTTCAAATAATTGTAGTGGAGTAAAAGTACAATATTAGCCTGTAGAGATGTAGGGGAGTAGAAGTAAAAGTACTGAAAATTGGAAATAAAGTAAAACAACCTCAAAGTTGTACTTAAGTACAGTACTTGAGTAAATGTACTTAGACTTTACACCACTGGAGATGATGCATCACTGATAAATTATTCTCCTGTCTCCTCTTGACTGTTCCTTCTTGATTCCATCTTTTATCTCACCAGCCTCCCCCTCTCTTTGTTTTTTGTTTTTTACCTCCCTCACTTTCGATTCCTTCTGTCATACTTGTCTCTCTATACATTGTACATTCTAAGCTGACGTTTAAACATTGTCAGCCATATTGTTCATGATTGATTGAATTCAGTGTCCATTGTGGTCCTATGCGTTCAATTCATCAAGACAGTTAAAGACATACAATAACATACAATAAATCATCAACACTACGAGCAATAAAAGTATCATTATGTACGGGAAACATTGGGGGGGGGGCTCATTTCTGGTGTCAAGCTTAGAAGACTTGTCTAGGACCAGTTGTAAATTGCAGACAGGTGCTCTTTTATTGCGGTTTTGAAGGAGGGCATATAAGGAGTCACACTTTTTGATGAGCTGTGGAGTCGACCTGCCCACCACCAGTAGCTCCACTAATGTATTTGAACTCATGGACTGCCATAAATAAAACATCATTTGCTAAGCCACTGCCAGCGATTTTTCGAGTGTTTTCACTAACCTTTGAAAAATCATAGAATATTATTCTTCTCAAAGACCCACCCGCCGATCACTTTAAAAGACGTAGAGGGGTCTCGTAGACTCTGACCGCGATGGTCCATTCCATAGTTGTGGGGGGTGGTTTTCGCCCCAAAACAACAGAAAGCAGAGAAAAAGCTTTTCTTTTTTTTCACGGGCGTGGACGTGCTGTTTTTTTGCGATCACGTGGTTTGCTGCTTCTGTGCCTCTGAGGGAGTCAGATGGTCACTCGCGGGTTGACGAACAGCGCCATCTAGTGGAAAAACACTGAAAACACCAAAACACGTCAAACACGTCATTGGCAGTGAATGAGTTAATGTACGTTTTATACTTTTTGAAATATTTAACTTATTTCATGGTGGAAGACAATGGAGTCATACTGACGTCGAAGATGACTGACGTCACAGGCGGGTCACATGAAGTCCGAGATCCACGCGATTCGTTTTTTGAATGTCGGCTATGCATTTGTTATGATTATTATCATAATGTATTATTAAACAGGTTTCGTTGCACTCTTTCCTCTCTCTCTCCGTCTTGTCTGGCCGTGCAGTAACATCTTTAAAGGCTCGGCCGTGTGCGTGTACAACATGGCAGACATCAGGAGGGTCTTCCTGGGCCCCTACGCCCACAGAGACGGACCCAACTACCAGTGGGTGCCCTTCCAAGGCAGGGTGCCCTACCCCCGCCCTGGCACCGTGAGTCAAAATGCATCTGTAGTTAAACAGTTTTCACAATGTAACAATCTTCTATACATTTTTTTTACATAATGTGGATGCTGTGTTTAAGCCCTATTTGCCATTTTCAAAAATGTTCAAATATAGAAAATAGTCATTATATACAAGCTCACAACACATCACATTGCGACGTGTTGTGAGCTTGTACTGTATATTGCCTATTTTTTCTACTTTTGAAAACAATTTAGAAGATGTTTTGTGAATGATACCCAAAATACCCAACTTTAAAGATTTTTCAAAAACATGTTAAAAAATAGCAGATGTACTTACACTAGTAAGCTCGCAGCGCAGCACAAAGTGACGCGCTGTGAGCTTGTATATCGGCTATTTTTGAGAACCACTGTTCTAAATCCTAAGAGGTTTCTGAAAAACTTGTGTTGCTATATACCTGTAGCTAAAATCTAAAATAACACATTCTTTCCTGGTTTTAATGGGTTAAAGTTATTAAAAAAAAGAGGGCTTCTATACAGTACATCGCCGGTTAACTATACTCTCCAAATCTTTTATGGTCTCTTCTCAGTGTCCCAGTAAGACGTTCGGAGGGTTCGACTCCACCAAGGACCTGCCGGACGACGTCATCACGTTCGCCAGGGGCCACCCGGCCATGTACAACCCCGTCCACCCCATGGGGGGGCGTCCCATCGTGGTGCGGACGGACGTGGACTATCAGTTCTCTCAGCTGGTGGTGGATCGAGTGGAGGCCGAGGACGGACAGTATGACGTGATGTTCATCGGCACAGGTGATATAACGACATCCTGTTTCAGCCTGTTCTCTGCAGCTAGGGCTGCGACACTTAACACATTCCACGCCAGAGTTTAATATCATAATGTACTCACCAGTACCAGCGATTTATTTTTATTTTTTTGTTTTTTTCACGTCGCCACAGACCTCGCTAAATACCTTATGATCGCGCGTTAAACTGTTTGTAGACACACAGGTTAGCTGTGTGAGTGGCCCAGAGAAGACCGTTTCAATCGGCGACATTCCATTTTGCAGTAGTCGCGGTTTCTGTTAAACAGCGTTCAGCGAGGAGACAAAAAACTCAGAGATAATGGCGGATTAGGGGAAGATTTAGAGCGGCGGTGGATGGGAACGAAAATCTCCGGATACGGATATTTCCATATCCGGGTGTGCTACAATGAAATGTGTCACTGCGAGGGAGGCCTACAATGAAATGTGTCACTGCGAGGGAGGCCTACAATGAAATGTGTCACTGCGAGGGAAAAAAAAAAAGAAGACCACTTCGCGTAGAACTACGGCACGCTGCACAATTATTTAGGTTTGCGTAGAACTACGCGATTGGCACGCAATATGTTAATCGACAAAACCAAGGGTCTTCAACGTGCTATAGGGCCCTTTAGCCAAGAGACAGATGGAGCAGAGACCCCCCAACTAGGCCTACTCCTGAAAATAGCCGATCTACAAGCTCACAACGCGTCACATCGCAACGCGTTGTGAGCTTGTAGATCTGCTATTTTCCAAACATTTTGGTACTTTAAGTATATTTTGATGCAAAAATTTGAGCACAGGCCTTTTACTGTGGTATTGCTGCTTTTACTCAAGTAAAATATCAGAATACTTATTCCACCACTGTGTGTTTTAGACATGGGGACGGTGCTGAAGGTGGTGACCATTCCCAGAGAGAGCTGGCATGACCTGGAAGAGGTGGTTCTGGAGGAGATGACTGTCTTCAGGGTATGGACCTATTTCAATAGAATATAGGCCTACTATAGAATGTGCAGTAACTTGCAATAAGTAACTTTAATACAGTGGTTCTCAACCGGGGTCCCCACATGATTTTGGAGGGGTCCCCAGATAACAGTTGACAATTTAAGGACTTTTAAATATATATTTTTTTTAAATACAAAAAAGACCATTACAACATCAAAAGTAATGAACAAACTATACTCTAAAAACTGGTCAAACATTGGCCAAATTGTATAATATATAATAATAATATAAGAAAGAGGGAAAAATGTTTAAAATAACTGGGGTTAACAGGGTTAGCTCACAACGCCTCGCAACATGAGGCGTTGTGAGCTTTTAGATAGGCTATTTTCCACAATATTTATCTGTGGAACCGAGTCAAACTAAATGCCTCAACTCCTAAAATTCCAAGTGCTTGTCAGGGTGGGGAGTCCCCACTTCAAATATGATTATTTTGGGGGGTCGCGGCCTGAAAAGGTTGAGAACCACTTCTCTAATAGAGCTTGTAGATAGACTATTTAAAAAAAAAAGAAGCCCAAAATAGGGGTGCCAGTTTGAAAGTGGTTGAAGTCAAATTGAGAGTCTGGGTTAAACTCATGTTCATGAACAAAAATACACAATATGCACAAAATGAATAAACCCAGCGCTAAATGTGGTGAATTTTGTTTCATGCAGGAGCCAAGTCCCATTACCGCTATGGAGCTCTCCACCAAGCAGGTAAGAAAAAGACCCTGTTTTCACACATAATACTTCATCTGAACACGGTCTGAGAGAATCCAAGAGAAACAATAAAAACTGAGACTGTATTTTCAACCCCGCGCCATTCGTTGATTTCCAAAGAGAAAGGAAACGCGCCCGCCGAGACTCGAACCGGCAACCTCACACACAGAAACCCTTTATCCGAGGGCCAGCCAGTCAAACCGAGTCACACAAGATCGATCAA
>NC_139960.1:16108325-16210825 GCF_963454915.1 Gymnoscopelus microlampas | reverse complement strand
CTAAAGTATCTATAAATCCTTAGTACATGTTATTATGTGCCCTATAGTAAAGTGAAGACAGTTCATCATTTACAACTGTCTGTTAATGTGTTTGTTCATGTTTAACATGCTTTGTAAAACATTCCTAAAATATCTATAAATCCTTTGTACATGTTATTATGTGCCCTACAGTAAAGTGAAGACAGTTCATCATTTATGACTGTCTGTTAATGTGGACTTTCTCCTTACCTGTTGCAAACTACCTGGCTTTCATGAATGCAGACACCAAACAATTACTAGAATTATCATTCATGTTAAGCAAATGATGCGTAAGACATTCGTAAAGAGTATGTAAACCATTTGCAGACGTTATCATGAGCCTGAGCCTATAGTTGCTTCTTTTGGGCTTGTTTTCATAGACCTGTCCGCTTGTTTCTTTTGCAAAATCTGGCAACACACTGATTACCTGCATTACACCTGCAGTAGCCTACTAGGGAGGAAGTGAACAGTGATGCAGTTGCAGACTGGACAGAAATATGTCTAATTCATGTTTTATGTGTTTTAACTGTCTTGTTGCAGGTGATCGAGGTAACATAAAATGGCTAATCTTACACACATGAAGTAGCATTATGACTAGGGGGTATTTTGATGGTGGCTGTTTGTATCCACAATGTTTGTTTTGATGTGTAGGCTAGTAATGTCCTCCATGCTTAGCAGTTTAGCTTAGCAGCTAAAGCTAACTTGCACTGGGAGGTGGTGACTGCAGAGGCTCCAAGCTGCTACTCTGTGATTCTGTTGTGATTCATTTCTTTGTTTAAATGTCAGTGTGTGTGCTTTTTTATATCTTAATAAATTGTTGTATACTTGTATACTATATAACGTTACTTTTGCCACTTTTTGAAGTCACATGTTTTACTAATCACTGTTAAACATGAAATAATAATGCATAGTCTTCACTTTACAACAAGGCCCATGATAACGTTATCAAATGGTCAACACACTCTTTACGAGTGTCTTACGAATCATATATTAAACATGAAAGATAATTCTAGTAATTGTTTGTCATCTGCATTCATGAAAGCCAGGTAGTTTGCAACAGGTAAGGAGAAAGTCACATTAACAGACAGTTGTAAATGATGAACTGTCTTCACTTTACTATAGGGCACATAATAACATGTACTAAGGATTTATAGATATTTTAGGAATGTTTTACAAAGCATATGTTAAACATGAACAAACACATTAACAGACAGTTGTAAATGATGAACTGTCTTCACTTTACTATAGGGCACATAATAACATGTATTAAGGATTTATAGATACTTTAGGAATGTTTAACAAAGCATATGTTAAACATGAACAAGCTACCAATAGCTTGTATATATTATGTAACATCAGTTACAAATGATGTAATAATCATTTACAGATGTATTATACATGTCTTATTCATAAATAGTCATAAAATACCTTTATAGATGATTTGTAACCGTAGATATAAAGGTTTTAGTTTCTTCGGATTTTTTCGGATTTAACTTTCGTTAAACTTTCGTTTTGGTGACCAACTTTCGTTTCGGTAGTTTGATTACAAAATGTAAGTTGTGTAAAAAATAATCTGACTATACTAAGTTGTTATTTGTTTGTTTAAGTCAGGCTATACTCTACTCAGAGTCATAAGTTTACAAAATGTACTAAAGTACAGTGAACGTCTGTGCGGTTTGTCTTCATCACTGAAAATAACGTACATGTAAACTGATATAAAACTGCTGTCATGTGCAGTTGGGGTGAAGAAACACAACCATTTCACTCCTAATAATACCTATTTGATTTGACATCCTGACTTGCTGCTGTAGCTGAGGCTTGAACCTGTTACCTGCGGCTCACTAGTCAGTGACTCTATCCATTCACCTACAGCTGTTTCCTTGGAATCTGTGGTTCTGAAACGTTTTGTTGTCAACCCCCCAAATTGACATGTATTTGGGCAGTGGACCCCAATGTGAAAAGATGTAGCGTCAGGGCCCCCCATGAAAAAGATTTATATTTATGCTGTAACACATTTTTTTAAAGTTATTTGTCTTGTTTGTTGTTCAAGTCAAAGCACCAGGAAGGCTGTACTTGTCAGCCATCTGTTAGCTCAATGGGTTGAGCCGCAGTATTCATGATCCAGAGGCCATGAGTTCAAATCCCATTGATGTCTTTCCTATGATTCTTTCCTTTGCAGACTGGCTTCCAGAAGATCAACTGAAAACTACAAGGAAGGCTGTATTTGTCATCCAACTGTTAGCTCAATGGGTTGAGACGCAGTATACATGATCCAGAGGCCATGAGTTCAAATCCCATTGATGTCTTTCCTATGATTCTTTCCTTTGCAGACTGGCTTCCAGAAGATCAACTGAAAACTACAGGAAGGCTGTACTTGTCAGCCATCTGTTAGCTCAATGGGTTGAGACGCAGTATACATGATCCAGAAGCCATGAGTTCAAATCCCATTGATGTCTTTCCTATGATTCTTTCCTTTGCAGACTGGCTTCCAGAAGATCAACTGAAAACTACCAGGAAGGCTATATTTGTCATCCAACTGTTAGCTCAATGGGTTGAGACGCAGTATACATGATCCAGAGGCCATGAGTTCAAATCCCATTGATGTCTTTCCTATGATTCTTTCCTTTGCAGACTGGCTTCCAGAAAATCAACTGAAAAGTACCAGGAAGGCTGTACTTGTCAGCCATCTGTTAGCTCAATGGGTTGAGACGCAGTATTCATGATCCAGAAGCCATGAGTTCAAATCCCATTGATGTCTTTCCTTTGCAGACTGGCTTCCAGAAGATCGACTGAAAAGTACCAGGAAGGCTGTACTTGTCAGCCATCTGTTAGCTCAATGGGTTGAGACGCAGTATACATGATCCAGAGGCCATGAGTTCAAAACCCACTGGTGTCTTTACTGTGATGCTTTCCTTTGCAGACTAACTTCTAGAAAAACAAGTCAAAACCACCAGGAAACCTGTAACTCTCAGCCAACAGCATAGCTCAACTGGTAGAGCGTCTGTCCAATAACATGACTTGACTTGACTTGAGTGGGTTCGATTCCCACTCGAGTCAAGTGTCCCCGGTAACTTGGGGCAACGGATAAATTGACTGATATCCTTAGTGATGCTTCCCTATGCAGACTAACTTCTAGAAAAACAAGTTAAAACCACCAGGAAACCTGTAACTCTCAGCCTACAGCATAGCTCAACTGGTAGAGCATCTGTCCAATAACATGACTTGACTTGACTTGAGTGGGTTCGATTCCCACTCGAGTCAAGTTACCTGGGACACTTGACTCGAGTGGGAATCGAACCAAGTCAAGTCATGTTATTGGACAGACGCTCTACCAGTCGAGCTATGCTGTTGGCTGAGAGTTACAGGTTTCCTGGTGGTTTCAATTTGTTTTTCTAGAAGTTAGTCTGCATAGGGAAGCATCACTAAGGATATCAGTCAATTTATCCGTTTCCCCAAGTTACCGGGGACACTTGACTCGAGTGGGAATCGAACCCACCCAAGTCAAGTCAAGTCATGTTATTGGACAGACGCTCTACCAGTTGAGCTATGCTGTTGGCTGAGAGTTAAAGGTTTCCTGGTGGTTTTAACTTGTTATTCTAGAAGTTAGTCTGTAAAGGAAAGCATCACAGTAAAGACACCAGTGGGATTTGAACTCATGGCCTCTGGATCATGTATACTGCGTCTCAACCCATTGAGCTAACAGATGGCTGACAAGTACAGCCTTCCTGGTACTTTTCAGTTGATCTTCTGGAAGCCAGTCTGCAAAGGAAAGAATCATAGGAAAGGCATCAATGGGATTTGAACTCATGGCCTCTGGATCATGAATACTGCGTCTCAACCCATTGAGCTAACAGATGGCTGACAAGTACAGCCTTCCAGGTAGTTTTCAGTTGATCTTCTGGAAGCCAGTCTGCAAAGGAAAGAATCATAGGAAAGACATCAATGGGATTTGAACTCATGGCCTCTGGATCATGTATACTGCGTCTCAACCCATTGAGCTAACAGTCGGATGACAAATATAGCCTTCCTGGTAGTTTTCACTTGATCTTCTGGAAGCCAGTCTGCAAAGGAAAGAATCATAGGAAAGGCATCAATGGGATTTGAACTCATGGCTTCTGGATCATGAATACTGCGTCTCAACCCATTGAGCTAACAGATGGCTGACAAGTACAGCCTTCCTGGTAGTTTTGAGTTGATCTTCTGGAAGCCAGTCTGCAAAGGAAAGAATCATAGGAAAGACATCAATGGGATTTGAACTCATGGCCTCTGGATCATGTATACTGCGTCTCAACCCATTGAGCTAACAGTTGGATGACAAATATAGCCTTCCTGGTAGTTTTCAGTTGATCTTCTGGAAGCCAGTCTGCAAAGGAAAGAATCATAGGAAAGACATCAATGGGATTTGAACTCATGGCCTCTGGATCATGAATACTGCGTCTCAACCCATTGAGCTAACAGATGGCTGACAAGTACAGCCTTCCTGGTGCTTTGACTTGAACAACAAACAAGACAAATAACTTTAAAAAAATGTGTTACAGCATAAATATAAATCTTTTTCATGGGGGGCCCTGACACTACATCTTTTCACAATGGGGTCCACTGCCCAAATACATGTCAATTTGGGGGGTTGACAACAAAACGTTTCAGAACCACAGATTCCAAGGAAACAGCTGTAGGTGAATGGATAGAGTCACTGACTAGTGAGCCGCAGGTAACAGGTTCAAGCCTCAGCTACAGCAGCAAGTCGGGATGTCAAATCAAATAGGTATTATTAGGAGTGAAATGGTTGTGTTTCTTCACCCCAACTGCACATGACAGCAGTTTTATATCAGTTTACATGTACGTTATTTTCAGTGATGAAGACAAACCGCACAGACGTTCACTGTACTTTAGTACATTTTGTAAACTTATGACTCTGAGTAGAGTATAGCCTGACTTAAACAAACAAATAACAGTTTAGTATAGTCAGATTATTTTTTAGACAACTTACATTTTGTAATCAAACTACCGAAACGAAAGTTGGTCACCACCGAAACGAAAGTTAAATCCGAAAAAACCCGAAGAAACTAAAACCTTTATAACTACGGTTACAAATCATCTATAAAGGTATTTTATGACTATTCATGAATAAGACAAGTATAATACATCTGTAAATGATTATTGCATCATTTGTAACTGATGTTACATAATATATACAAGCTATTGGTAGCTTGTTCATGTTTAACATATGCTTTGTAAAACATTCCTAAAATATCTATAAATCCTTAGTACATGTTATTATGTGCCCTATAGTAAAGTGAAGACAGTTCATCATTTACAACTGTCTGTTAATGTGACTTTCTCCTTACCTGTTGCAAACTACCTGGCTTTCATGAATGCAGATGCCAAACAATTACTAGAATTATCTTTCATGTTTAATATATGATTCGTAAGACATTCGTAAAGAGTGTGTTGACCATTTGCTAACGTTATCATGGGCCTTGTTGTAAAGTGAAGACAGTGATTAGTAAAACATGTGATATCAAAAAGTGGCAAAAGTAACGTTATATAGTATACAAGTATACAACAATTTATTAAGATATAAAATGTAGCAACTCTTGGCCACAGCACACACACTGACATTTAAACAAAGAAATGAATCACAACAGAATCACAGAGTAGCAGCTTGGAGCCTCTGCAGTCACCACCTCCCAGTGCAAGTTTAGCTGCTAAGCTAAACTGCTAAGCATGGAGGACATTACTAGCCTACACATCAAAACAAACATTGTGGATACAAACAGCCACCATCAAAATACCCCCTAGTCATAATGCTACTTCATGTGTGTAAGATTAGCCATTTTATGTTACCTCGATCACCTGCAACAAGACAGTTAAAACACATAAAACATGAATTAGACATATTTCTGTCTAGTCTGCAACTGCATCACTGTTCACTTCCTCCCTAGTAGGCTACTGCAGGTGTAATGCAGGTAATCAGTGTGTTGCCAGATTTTGCAAAAGAAACAAGCGGACAGGTCTATGAAAACAAGCCCAAAAGAAGCAACTATAGGCTCAGGCTCATGATAACGTCTGCAAATGGTTTACATACTCTTTACGAATGTCTTACGCATCATTTGCTTAACATGAATGATAATTCTAGTAATTGTTTGGTGTCTGCATTCATGAAAGCCAGGTAGTTTGCAACAGGTAAGGAGAAAGTCCACATTAACAGACAGTCATAAATGATGAACTGTCTTCACTTTACTATAGGGCACATAATAACATGTACTAAGGATTTATAGATACTTTAGGAATGTTTAACAAAGCATATGTTAAACATGAACAAGCTACCAATAGCTTGTATATATTATGTAACATCAGTTACAAATGATTTAATAATCATTTACAGATGTATTATACATGGCTTATTCATGAATAGTTACTAATACCTTTATAGATGATTTGTAACCGTAGTTATAAAGGTTTTAGTAATCATTTACGAATGTCAATAAACAGGTTGTTAATGATTTGTGAATAGTCTACAAACTGCTTATAAACGTTTATAAATGCTTTAGAATGGGTCGTTACAAATGATTTAATAATCTTTTACAGATGTATATAAATGGCTTATTCATGAATAGTTCACTACTTACTAATACTTTACAAATGATTTGTAACTGTAGTTATAAAGGTTTTAGTAATCATTTACGAATGTCAACAAACAGGTTGTTAATGATTTGTTAATAGTCTACAAACTACTTATAAACGTTTATAAATGCTTTAAAACGGGTCATTATTGTAAAGTGCTACCGACTTTTTTTGTTGACTTGGTCTGCTCTTTTTTCCCTCTACACCTCTTTGCCAAAAATAGCCGATCTACAAGCCCGCGCTGCGAGGCGTTGTGGGCTTGTAGATCTGCTATTTTTGGCTAAAGTTCTCCTCAAAAAAAGGGATGCTAGGTTTCGAGTGGTTATGGTAAAATGAAAAATCATATCACATAAAGATTTGGCGGACCCTGTAGCAAAGGGCAGGTGCTCTAGCACCACCTAGAGTCTATCTGTGCACGTCCCTGCTGCTAAATAAAGGCCAAGACATCGTCTGGCACCATCGGTATTTTAACGTTTTCTGTTTTTTCGTACATTAGCGCCCTACTTGATCCTACCACAGTGTCACACAAAAGTATCCAAAATAGCAGAAGCAACACCTTTTGAGCTTGAATGACGTCAATTTGTAGGAATACAAGAGCGTTCGCCGCCAAAACATGCTCGCCCTGGGTCAAATCCGGCGACAGCGGCGTTGCTTGTAGACAAACAGATTTTCAGTTCTTGGTGGCGAGCGACACAGTCCTATTCTACGGCGGAGTATCAACACCCGCTCTGTTCACAGGAAACATCACGCCATTGGCTGACTCTGCCCTTTTTCTGCTTTGTTATGCTTTCATTCATTCATGCGCACCTCCTACGTAGATGCACTGCGGCGCGACAGCTTAGCTAACAACAGCTCAAGACCCTGATGTTAGATAGGAGAGTGTGGAGGGCAGCGATTCAGGAGTCCCGATTTGGTGTTGGCTAGACCAGTGGATGTCAAACTTTTTCATGTCAAGGACTCCCAAATTGACACTTATTAGCCTGCAGACCCCCATTTGAAAAGATATGCCAGGGACCCCCTTAAGAGAAGATTTTTACAGCTCTAGCAGTGATTCTCAACCATTTTAATTTCAAGGTCCCCCAGTTTTACATGCATGAGGCTACGGACCCCCATTTAATAGACCCATAAGGGTCCATTTGGCTCCTAACTATCCATCATTTAGCTGGGGACCCCCTGGAACTCCCTCAAGGACCCCTGGGGGTCCCCAGACCCCACTTTGAGAACCAATGGGCTAGACCGCACTCTTGCATCTCATTCATTTGTTCAAGAATGTAAATATCATCACTGTCGGGTGTGAACTTTGTACAGTATTAGGATCCAAAACAGCTACTTTGCAGGAAATGGAAAAAATAACCGTGTTGTTCCAATGAATCCAATGTAGTTGGTTCTTTCCGTTGGTTAAACATTTATAACAACCCACAGACAGACTTAACCACTTTCAATCTGGCATCCCTATTTTGTGTCATGTCATTATAGGTGAGAATTCCAAAATCCCCTTTTCTCTTTTTCGGAAGTAGCCCATCTACAGGCGATGCTGCTCTATAAAGGCATAACGTAGGGCATTGATTTATGAAGAAACATAAAAAGACAGTATATGGAGATACAAGGTTTCTACCCGACAGCAGTGACGAAATGACGGTGAATTCAGAGAGAACTCAGTGCTGGAAAAAGTACTCAATTGTTTTACTTAAGTAAATGTATCAATACAGTACAGCAGAGATACTCGGTTACAAGTGAAAGTTCGGCATTCAAAATGCACTTGAGTAAGTACAAAAGTATTGGCCACAATATATACTTAAAGGACAAAAAGTAAAAGTAGGCCTACTCAATACACAGAATGTCCCAATTCACAAGTTTTCAAACGTCTAAAATGTATACACGTTTTCAGGTTTTCAAATAATTGGTAAGAAGGTAAAAAGTACAATATTTGCCTCTGATATGTAGGCCTATTGGAGTAGAAGTGCAAGTATTGAAAATTGGAAATAGGCTACTCCAATAAAGTAAAAGTACCTCGAAATTGTACTTCAAGTACAATACTTGAGTAAATGTACTTGGTTACTTTCCACCACTGGCAGAGAAGTATAGGAACATGAGAGAGAGAGAGAGCCAGCATAGCATCGCAGTAAAACACTCAATGACACGGGGGCCTTTTCAAGTTCTAAACGCACGCGGAGGGGAAGCCGTTTTTACGAGTCATTTTCAAAAGCGTAACAATACTGTACGTGTTTCATAACAGCGGTGGCCAGGGCACAGTGTTTCATTGAGCCTCAGGTTTATGTTTCTTGCGTCTTGCTGCCAGTTTTTTTTTGGTCATTTATTCACCCATGTGGTCTCAACAGTGGACTGATGGCTGAATAAACACTCCTGTTTCTGGGTTGTAAACCCCCCAGTTCATCACAGATGATTCACTAACACGGCCCTGTGCAAGTGTACTGTTAGCCAACAGTGCCCCCTGCTGGGTAAAAGGGAATTGCACACAGTCCTGTTATGTCAGTGGTTCTCAACCAGTGGTCCGGGGACCACCAGTGGTCCTTGAAGGGATTCCAGGTGGTCCCCAGCTAAATGATGGAGAGTTGGCAACCAAATGGACCCTTATAGATCTTTAACTCTTGAGAGTGTAACATGAAACTAAATGGACCCATTTGGTTTCATTTTACACTCAAGAGTTAAATTATTGTTAACATCTGCTTTACTAAATTTACAATAAGTCTACACAATTAGAAGAATGTAGAAGAATGTTATTTTGATCAACGTTTGCCTGTTATCTCTCCTATTGGTACCAACATCAATACAGCATGGAATTGTGGACAAAATCTTATCCAACGACAACAAAATATTCGTTTTGGGTATGAGAGTCTAAATCTCATCAAACTGTGGGCCGTGGCTCAAATGCTGAATAAATAATGGAGTTGATGAGATCCAGTGTCGAGGACAGCATATTATCTCATTCACATCTCCCTTCTGCTGTTCAAGGGATTTGAACTGGTCAACTTTCTACTCGTCTCAAGCTCGCACCACTAACACCGTCCTTGTTAAATGAAAAGCATTATGGTTGATCATTAGTGTATGAAAACATTGTGTTCTCTTCTCTACAGGCGAACCAGACGACAAGACATCAGGAACGGAGACCCTCTTTCCCAGTGTTCAGACCTGCAGCATCATGGTAACATACCCACACGCACATACACGCACGCACACACACATTCAAACCAGTTTGCTATTAAAATCTTTAATAAACCCATTAAGACGGGAAACGCATCTGTGTCATTTTAGATTTATTTGGCTATTCATAAATAGCAGATATACAAGCTCATACGAGCTTGTAGATCTGCTATTTTTGAAAAATCGTGAAAATGTGTGCAAATCTTTGAATATATATATTTTTAAAGCGAACATTTGTAACTGAACTCTTTGCTTCTGGGGGTCCCTGGAACAAATTATTTTGAGATGGGGGTCCACGGTCAAATACATATCATTTTGGGGGGTCCTTGACATGAAAAAGTTTGAGAACCATTGATGTAGCAAACTGTTAGGATTTAGAAGACATTTTGTAGAAACTGCCTCAGGTCTTAATGGGTTAACCCAACCACAAACCTCAAACTTTTCCTAGTTATGACAGCTAAGTAGCTGTGACCACCAAAGCATTTTTTCCCAGAGTTGTTTGAATGTTTAATTATTTTCATCATTTTGGGAGCACTGCGTTTTTTTGTGCTAGAAACGTCCAGCAGCGTGACGAGGTGCTATTCTGTGCTGTGACTTTACATCTGCCGTTTCTTTTGGGGGGGGGGGGGGTGCTTTGCATTTTCTGCTGGGAAATAACACTGTGGTGGACCCACACAGCCTTAAAGGTCTTTACACACCAGATGAATTAACCATATGAAAATGCTTCAAACTCTTCGTATAATTGATTCCTCGCTCATGCAGGTTGATGCCTTTTATATGGAAAAATCAACCTTGTTCTGAATGATTATTAAGATTATGGCTTTATCGCCACGTAATATTCACATTCTGCTGTTTTACTATCCTAATGAGGGCCTTCTGGTCACACACACACAAACGCACACACACAGATTCTTTACATATCTCTCTGACTCTCTCCCTTCTATTTCTCTTCCTCTTTTTGGCTCCTTTTTTCTATTTAACCCATTAAAAAAGTCCTCTAAATCCTAACAGTTTTCTGAAAAATCTATGTTGTTATATCAGTGGTTCTCAAACTCTAAACCAAGTCAAGGAGCCCCTAAATATATAAATATATATAATTATATATAAATAATTGCAAAAATGTTCAATATTTTTCAAAAAAATAGCTGATCTACAAGCTCATAGCGCGGCACCAACCTCTCGTCTTCTTCTGTGTGTGTGTGTGTGTGTGTGTGTGTGTGTGTGTTGTGTGTTGTGTGTGTGTGTGTGTGTGTGTGTGTGTGTGTAGATGACATGGATGGTCTGGTGGGTAGTGTGGAGGACCGCAGCGTGTACGGTGTGGAGAACAGCAGCATGTTTCTGGAGTGCAGTCCAAAGTCCCAGCGGGCCGTCATCTACTGGCAGCTGCAGAGGCACAGCGACGAACGCAAACACGAGGTGAGTGCACCGCGTGCGCATCCACGTGCACATGGAGCATGCACCTCACCCACACATCTGGCCTTCTAATGTAAAGTAGACTTTGCTAAAGACTCACTACCTCCAAAATTGTGTTCTTTGTATAATTAACCACATGCAGCCCTATCCTATATTAAAATTGGATTAAGGGAGGCATAATCACATTAGGAGTTCCCAATGCAGCTACGCCCAAATATGGAGTGTTGAATGTGTCGTCACGGCATCACATCAGGCACAATCAAAATCAAGTCAGGTCCATATATGGGTACAAAAGGGGCATGCCCATATATGGGCATATAATGACATCAGGGATCTCCATATACTTTATGGAGATCCCTCATGCGACGTAGACCTCTAGTTCAATAAATGGGTTTTAATGTTTATTTTTAATGTCTCACATTAAACATGCCCAAAGTAAATATTACCTGTCAGAGGGAAAACATGAAGCCATCTCTAATATATGTCCACAAAAACAAACAAACATGCAGTAGCCTACTGTACACTACAGTATATTGTTCTGAATATTTAAGATAGGAGTAAGGAAGGATAATTAATAAGGTCAAGTGGAACACACTTACGAGTACACACACCACACGCACGCACGCACGCACGCACGCACGCACGCACGCACGCACGCACGCACGCACGCACGCACGCACGCACGCACACACACACACACACACACACACACACACACACACACACACACACACACACACACACACACACACACACACACACACACACACACACACACACACACACACACATTCCTATATGCGTAGATCCATTTCACACTGTTTCACATTGATTAGACAAACATCCTCTCACTGCTGACGCCTTTCCTCTTCTGTTATCATGGACTGACCCATGATAACCCATAAGCTATATGTGAACTTTAACCTTGGCCCCTAAGAGGAAGGAGACCTGAGGGTGGGGGATGTTTAAATTGACCTTTGACCCCTGTGATTCCCATTACCGAGGTGTTTTATTTGTTAAAACTATTTCTTCCCAGTCCACCCTCATCTTTTTTTGCAGTGCAACTAAGTACATTTACTCAAGTACTGTACTTACTTACTTACTTTCTTTACTGGAGTATTTCCAATTGGCTATACTTTTACTTCTACTCCACTACATCTCAGAGGCAAATATTGTACTTTTACTCCACTACAATTATTTGAAAACTTTAGTTACTAGTTACTTTGCAAGATTACATTATAAAACATACATTAACCACTTTAGCCCTATTTTATACATAGGCTATTTGAAAATAGCCGATCTACAAGCTCACAACGCGCCGCGACGCGTTGTGAGCTTGTAGATCTGCTATTTTCAAACATTTTAGTACTTTTACTTTTGGTACTTTAAGTACCAAACCATTTTTATACCAATACTTTTGTACTTAAGTACTTACTTAAAGTCAATTTTGAATTCCGGACTTTTACTTGTAACAGAGCACTTCTACATTGCAGTATTGATACTTTTACTTAAGTAAAACATTTGAGTACTTTTTCCACCACTGCTTCCCAGTCCACCCTCATCGTTTTCATTTTTTCTCTTTTGTTTACCTCTCTCTCTCTCCCTCTCTCTCTCTCTCTCTCTCTCTCTCTCTCAGATAAAGCTAGACGAGCGGATACTCCGTACAGAGCAGGGTCTGCTGATCCGCAGTCTGACTCCGTCGGACTCGGGCGTGTACCACTGCCACGCCGTGGAGCACGGCTTCATCCAGCCACTGCTGCGCGTCAGCCTCCAGGTCATCCCCACACAGCGGCTGGGCGACATCCTGCCCATCAACGCCGCCGGGGTGGCGGCGGCAGCGGCGGCAGCAGGCGCCGCCACGACGGGCCACACGGCCAAACACAGGATGTGGTACCGGGACTTCCTCTCTCTCCTCGACCACCCGGACCTCAACAGCGTGGAGGAGTTCTGCGACCGCGTCTGGAGGAAAGAGCGCAAGCAGAAGAGGGCGAAGGCTCCCAGCGGCAACGCTCAGAGCAGACCGGACGCCGCCGCCACCCCGAGGACGAAAACCCCGGTGCCGAACGCCCAGAGGCAACAGGGGGGCCCGCCGCTGAGCAGCCCGAGGCTTCAGGCTGCGGCGCAGCCCGTGGAGGGGACGCCGCGGAGCTCGAACCCCCAGAAAGCTCAAGCGAACGTCGGCACGGCGACGAGCGGGCAGGCCCCTAAGAACAACCAGAGGGCCCAGAATAATGGCCAGAAGGGACCGGGAGGCTCCCAGGCGGCTGCGGCGCGGGCGAACCCTCAGCAGGCCGCCAAGTGGAAACGGATGCAGGACAACAAGAAGGGCCGTAACAGGAGGACCCACGAGCTCCAAAGACCACCGCGCAGTGTCTGACCTCGTCGGAGCACAGAGACGCACACGTCGCGACCGGATCTACACACACAAAAACACGACAGGGACACGCACAAATACATGCACACACTTATACTTCATCCTGTAGATTGATATTGATATACATAATATACACCCATTTAATAATGAACTGTCCGTAACTGCAGTCCCAATGAACAACAGAATTAAACACTGTTATTCTAGATAGAAACGCGTACGGTCCCTATAAACCATACACTTACACACATGAATACACACATGAATACACACACAGTGCACACACACACACACACACACACACACACACACACACACACACACACACACACACACACACACACACACACACAACCAGTGAAGAAGACAGCGGCGTCACGCAGGACTGAACACAAAAAAAAAAAACTGGAAGGCATTGTGTAAATGTGTGAGGACATGGTTGGCTGTTCAGGACGGTTCCTCTATATAAGCTACTTCAGTATGACTGGGACTTCAATGGAGGCGTTCATGTTCAAGGTCAGGATCAGTGAATATCTGTTCCATATACATTATAATATCCACTCGTTACACTGATGGACTCGTTAACGTGGGAGGAGGACATTTAACGGAGACATTTATTCGTACATGGACATTCGCCGCAAACACGCGCCCTCTGATCTGTGCGAATCGAGCCGAATGGATTAAAAAAACTGTTATTTTAGAATGATGAACAGTTCACTAAGAGCTCCCTTTTCTGTCGGGTGAGACAAGCACAATTTTTCAGAGGGCAGAACAGAACTGTGCATTGGATCACAGTCTGAAGGATTGCGCGTCACCAGGAGTTCGTTGTGGTGTGTATATAAAAGGCTCAAGCTTTTAGGTCAAGAGCTCAGCCGATGGAACTGAAGGTTTGGTTCGTGTTGCGATCTGCATCAGCACTGCTCATGTTCTTTGGAAATCAATACGAGCGAGCGTTATTATTAACATGCAAAACTGCAAAGTCATGCCTTGGTGCAGCAAAAGGGCTTCATCCAAGGCAGGGATATGCATGACAATGTTCTTGATCTATGTTCATAACTTCAATAAGCTAGTTCTTGACAGTTATTTTATGGAATTCTAGAGGGTTTTTTTGTTTTTGTTTTACATTCTATCTAAAAATGAAACATTTGTCATTATGTACTTCTTCCATAAACACTACTGCTTCTTTATGGGGCAAAAGTACAAGCAACATAGTTGATCAATTGCCATTATCCCACTTGTCGTCCCCACAGATCCTGTCTTAAGTTATTTTTGTTAACTTTTTCCTGGGATTCATAGACACTGGACATTCCAGTCGTGGGCGATGCTGAAACTCCAGTTGGTTTTGTGTACATATATACAACAAACGTAACTCTTTGTGTATGTACATATATACAGTACAAGAACACCACTTATTATTTATTGCTCATTGTTTTGTGAAAGGGTTGCATTTATTTTTGATATAATGGTATTTTTGGCTCATCAATATTGGAGAAATAGTAGCAGTAACAAAAAAAAACAAAAAAACTTTGATGGACCAACTTGGTTGATTTTGTGTCAATTTAGATCATCTCTTGTTTTGCGGGATGCGTATGTTGACAAAGAATTATCTGTCGACGCACAAGTACAAGGATTTATGTCATTAACTGTATTGCAAGGTGCATTCACACCGGATGCGCCGTGATTCTTTTTGAAGCAACACGATTCAGTCTTAAGTCAACGTAAAGATGCTACATCAAGAAATATTTTTGCTTTTAAGCCCAGAGTAAAAAAAAAAGGGGGGGGGGGTAGAGAATGGAGATATTGCTTCAAGCTAAAATGTAGCGTCCAGTGTGAACGCAACAGAGCAAATTGGTTTCCGCGATTCAAGCGAAGTGATCATTGTCTCAGTCGGGTGGAAACTCGTCCAAAAAAGTATTTTTCAGGATTGAAATTCAAAAGCATCAAAAGTAGCAGATCGGCAAGCGCGTTTCGAGCTTGTGGATCTGCTGCTTTTGTGTGATGCTGTGGTATGATCAAGAAGAGCGTTAATTTACGAAAAAACACCAACAAAGTTGAAAATGGAGATTAGATGTTTCTGCCTGACAACAGCGTTATTCTTATCGTTCCCAGTGTGAATGCACCTTCGGCGCTAGTTTAGCCTATACTTTGTCGAACACGTCAACACATTTTTTCAGTTGAAAAATACGGTGTTTTTGTCCTACAATGCGGCCGTTCGATGAAGTATAAATTCAGTAATGCTGAATTTATACTATTGTCAGATGACGGAGTCGCTTCCCGAAAATAGCAGACCGACAAGCTCACAAGCTCGCCGAGCAGCTATTTTCAGCAAGCGACACACATCGTACGTACGTAGGAAGTATAATTCAGGCATAAGTCTCCCCTGAGACCTTGAACAATGATAAGCACAATTTTCTCATTTTTGCTGCATTCTTCTGTGTTTTCATGACGGGTTATTTCATTCACTAGTCGTTTTCTTCCCCCCCAAACACCTCCCAACACGTCATTCATTCATCCAATAACCATTATATGTAAGATAATACCCAAAAACTGAAAAACATTAGCTGTGAATCTCTCTCTCTCTGTATGAAATAGTGCGGAACAATGTTAAAACTAGTCTGAGGAGAGGAGGTGTTATAATGCATGTGAATGCTACCTACAGTTAAGTGCATCTTTTTTCTAATGTCTCTTTAAAGTGATTTTTGTGTCAGAGCTGACGTTCCCTAAACCAAGGTGTGAATTACTTTTGTCCTCTTTGCCAAAACAAGGATACCGACCGACGCTTTCCCCGATACTCTGACCCAAAACTTTTTACTCAACAATGTCACTGTCCCGTCCCTCTCTCTGTCTCCCCCGTCCCCTTATAATACAGGACTTGAGTGATGTGACAATGCAATAAAATGACAGCAGAAAGTGTATCCACTGAAACCTGACAGTGTTGGTTGGTTCACTGCTTCCAGGGTCTCTCTTCTTGTTGTCTTGGAGTTCTTTGCTGACTGAGCAGGTGCTGCCACCTGCTGTAACACCACACTTCTTTCTGGCATGCATTCAAATTGTCTAAATAAACATTTCCTGTAAAACGTAATGGCGTTCTCTCTCTTCGGACAATAAAACCTCCATTCACTGTGTGGTGGTGTGAGGTACCCAGTTGGATATTGTTAAAAATAAGGTAACCCCATGGCAGAAATGGTAATATATAGCAATATACTGTATAGTTTATGAAGTATCTCAAACTCTCCTAAGTTTGTGCATCATAGACTCTGCCTCCAACTTCTCTGACAAATGGCTACTGCGCTAGTTATGGGTTAATATTAAAGTATAGGCTATACTGTACATTTAGTGTTCCGGAGTGATACACTTTTTAGATTTGTGCAAAACTATTCCCATTGAGTGTCTGTTTGTTTTGTGTCTGTGCATTTGCTGCATATTTCATTACAAAGCATCTTGTACATTCATTTAACGCACCCAATATTAAGAGGTCAGACATAGGTTTAACTATGTCTGACCTATGTCTATGTTTATGACTTAACTAGAAATGGAAGGTCCTGAGCGCATATCTGCCTGGGTTGCCTAGCCAGGGCTGTGTAAGTCGTGGGCTGTAGCCATCGGGGCACAAGGAAGCGGGTGGGGTGGGGTGGGGGCTACCATTTTGCAACATATGGTGCAACTTTACACATTTTGTGTCGCTCCCTACGGAAATAAATTAAATTGCTTTTGGAGACTCACTGCCCCTCAAAGTGCAATTACAATTTGGGACTGATATGTTGCGTTCATGATATGACATTTGTTGTAAGAAATATAGTCCCCTCCCATTAATCTTAATTATTTCAAGTATGTATTTCTATCATCAGCAACAATGTGCATAGTGATGGGGAATAAAGGGAACTCAAGAAGACAAGAGATTTTGACGACTGAAATCTAGACCATGTGTGCCATTATTATTATCATTAAACCTATTTGATTCCGCAGGGGAAACGCAGTTTTCAACTTCACCCAGTGTGCACGGGGGAGGTAACAGTTAGGTCTTGCTCAGAGACACCTTGATTCTTTCCCGGGGTTGGTACTCAAACCTGGGACCTTCTGCTTCATGAGCAGTCTAACCATTAAGCTAAGCTAAGCCCACCCCATAGATGCATAGAGAGATGGTGATGATGATTATGGCGATAATAATAAAAAGCATGTAATACTTGAACCTAAATTGACTGAAGTAATTAAAGCGGGTCATGTTTGCATGTTTGGAATTGTAACAGCTGAAATCAATAATATATCAGTATTTTGATAATAACCTGCGGGCCGCATTAAGTGAGGGTGGGGCCGCATGTGGCCCCCGGGCCGCCAGTTGCCCATGTATGCTCTAACTGCACCACTGGGGTTTCTTAGTTGTCTACTGTCTTGTATGCTCTTCAGCAGTGGTGGGAGAAGTAAGGCCCAGCATCCCTATTCTGGGGGCGAACATTCATCAAAAATAACAGATTTACAAGCGCACAACGTGTCAACGTGTTGTGAGCTTGTAGATTGACAATTTTTAGTGAAGAGATTTGGTGTAGATGGTAACAAGGCAAGCGGGAAAGTAAAGTTGCACCTTTACTAAGAATAGAGGGTTTAAGTGAAAATATCAATACCACAATGTAGACATATGCTTTGTTCTAAAAGGATAAGTATTTCCTTCCCATCTGAATGTTTCATGTCTCTGTGGCTCAAGAGATGTGTCACTGTTTATGAATCAAAGATTTTAAGGTTCAAATCTCCTAAAGAACATTTTCACTGTCCATCCTAATTCTAAAAGGTGGGTCAAGTATTACGTCCTCCCATGCATTTTCCATGCCAGCGTAGCTCAAGAGATAATTCCAGGGTTTATGAACGTAAAAATGAAACTGTGATCAATGCAAAAACTGGTGATGGAAAAAAACACTAAACAATAAAAAAAAACACTAAACTATAAAAAAAAAACTCAAACAGCTTAATGTGTAAAAACAGAGCCCATAAAAAACAAAAAACTTTGCACAATATGTAAATTTATTAAGCTCCTCCCCCTGGGGATGGGCTTCCTCCATGCTCCTCCCTCTCCTACCGGATTCTTAAGCTCCTCCCTCTCCTACCGGAGCTAAAAGAGGGCGTGAGGAGGGAGGCGGGCTACATCCATGATGAATTCATCGAGCTCTGGACTTAGTAAATTTTTTTCCGCTTCGGTAGTGACACTACCGAAACGGAAAAAAAAAATGTTTCCCCCAAAAACCTGTTAGGAGTACGTTTCAGGCAATTTAAAGTTGATTGGTAGTGACTTTTTTTTTGTCCCTAACATTCATCGAGCTCTGGACTTAGTACATTTTTTTCCGTTTTGGTAGTGACACTACCGAAACGAAAAAAAAAAATGTTCCCCCAAAAACCTGTTAGGAGTACGTTTCAGGCAATTTAAAGTTGATTGGTAGTGACTTTTTCTTGGTCCCTAACATTCATCGAGCTCTAGACTTAGTACATTTTTTTTCCGTTTCGGTAGTGACACTACCGGAAAAAAAAATAAAAAATTCCCCCAAAAACCTGTTAGGAGTACGTTTCAGGCAATTTAAAGTTGATTGGTAGTGACTTTTTTTTTTGTCCCTAACATTCATCGAGCTCTGGACTTAGTACATTTTTTTCCGTTTCGGTAGTGACACTACCGAAACGAAAACAAAAAAAAAATGTCCCCCAAAAACCTGTTAGGAGTACGTTTCAGGCAATTTAAAGTTGATTGGTAGTGACTTTTGTTTTGGTCCCTAACATTCATCGAGCTCTGGACTTAGTACATTTTTTTCCGTTTCGGTAGTGACACTACCGAAACGAAAAAAAAAAGTTTTCCCCCAAAAACCTGTTAGGAGTACGTTTCAGGCAATTTAAAGTTGATTGGTAGTGACTTTTTTTTGGTCCCTAACATTCATCGAGCTCTAATGAACCACCCTTCGCTGACCGCTACAAGATCTTCTGTGAGAGAGTCATCCGCCATGGCTTATAGTTGACCAAGAGGTGCTGAAAATAAACCATCTACGAAGGATGTTCGTAAACACAGTGGAGAAGCATGAGGACCTTGATGCTTCAAACTACAGGTAACTCAAATACAGTGTTGGGAAGTAACTAAAGTAATATGTAACTTAAAGTAATATTATTACCTTTTCCCAGTAACTAGTAACGTAACTAATTACTTTCACGTTTTGAGTAATAATATTACCTTTACTTTTTTTCAAAAAGTAACTTATTACTTTTTTTCACGAGCCTCGGTGGTACTCTGGGTTTGAGTGTGTTTATTTGATCCTGTGTTGTTTTTGGTCCATTGATATAATGGTAGACTGGTTGGGATCGAGTTGCTATGCAGGCTGCTTGCTGATCCGGTCTAGAGCGGATACGGAAACGTTGCGCACTTGTCTGTGTGAATTATTATCAGCTGCGGAAGGGCGGGCCGCCCTTAAACCGGAACAAACAGTGTTGCCATGTCTGCTTATTATAAGCGACTTGTTAACCGATGAAGATGTGCCGTAAGCTTGTAGGTCGGCTATTTTCAATATATATATATACTATAGGTCACTGACTGTTTGACGTCTGTTTTCTGTCTGACGCAGATTGTGTCTCATGATGAGTCATTATCTGTTTGAGCCCAGGTGTTTGAATTTGAATATTTTATTAGGCAAAAAATACATTAAATACATTTAAAATACTTGTTTCCATTGAGGTCCTTAGTATTCAATTCATAGTCGTCAAATGGTTTTCATTTAGTCTGTAAGTTATGAATTCATACACTGTAAAAGTCTTAGTGTTAATATAATTCAAATGAGTGTACAATGAGGATTTTACAATGTAGGCTGCAGAAAAGAGAAAAAAAACAACTGCTAATGTTGAAAATGCAAAGTCAGACTTTTGGGGAGAAAGGATGCAAATTACTGGGGGCGAGAAAAAAAAAGTAACTAAAGTAATAAGTAACTAGGTACTTTTGGCAGGGAGTAATAAGTAAAGTAACTACATTACTTTTTAAACAAGTAATATGTAATAAGTAACATATTACTATGTTTTAGTAACTATCCCAACACTGCTCAAATACCATGTGTGTCTTTGACAGTTCTGGGAAACAAAACAAAAACATTTATGCTGAAAAGTATATTATAGATGTATTCCAACACAAACAAGTCTATGAGAGTATATTTAAACTAAATTGGCTATCATTGTGAATACATCTTTATCTATACACTTGTGTTCATCTTTCCCTAACATTTTATATTGCAGGCAGGATAAATTGAAGCGGAGGTTGACCCCTGATTTTCCCCAGCTGGTTTTTCACTGCCCTACCAAGTGCAACATCTCTGAACATACATACATGTCCTTCCTAGGTATTTTAGGAAAAAGGTTTGGTGATGCAAGGCTGCAAGACATACTCAATGAGTCAAGTTGGTGCCCCAAATCCATGAATAGTGTGATCAGTGGTCATCCAGAGGAGATGCAGTCTGCACTTTCATATTTTGTCATATTTGTATACTATTTTGCTGCCGTTGCACTGTCAACCAACATTTCTCTGTGAGTGACACAGAAGGCCTGATCTTGTGGGTGGGTGGGAGGGTTGATGTACAAATGACACATGCTGTGACACACTGTGGTATTTTAATAAATATTTTATACCATGTGTTGTAATAATTTGGAGCTTTAGTGTATTTATTTTAGTCTAGTCCATTTTTGGCATTATTCCAATCTAGGGGGCTGATTCTCAGCCATTTTGGGCCAAGGAGTGCTGCTTTTTTTCCTACCTTTCAGTACACAGTAAGTTGTGACATTTTCTATGTATGAAATATAAGCTTTTAGCTAAATGTACTATGTGTATGTTTCATTGTGCTGGGCGCCAATCACTTCAGTAGAAGCGTTTTCTTTCTACATTTCAAATATGAGTATACTAAGGCACCAATACTTGTTTCAGGTGTTAGGTACATGTATTTATGACATTTGAGAAAGATGTTGTGTTGCCAAAAACAATATAACACATTTTACAAGCAAAAACAGCAGCATAACATTTTTGTTTTTTGGTTATTCATTGTTATATACATTTCTGGCTTGTAAAAAAATACTGCAGGATTTTGTGCTGAGACATTTTAACCCAAAGTCCACAAGGGTATTGTCTATGCAAAAATGCTTTGAAAAAGTAGATCCAAGACGTGGGAACGAAATTCATTTTCTAGGCACTTTTTGGTGGGTCACCACACAGCCTAGGGTGAATGCATTTAAAAGTGAATGTTATTTTTATTTTTTGTAAACATAGAAAATAAGGGAATGAGTCCTTAGGATGAATTGAAAAGCAATTATTTCTTTAAACACAACTGTGTTTCATGGTGGAAGAAGTGCACAGACATTTTACTTAAGTAAAAGTAGCAATACCACAATATAAAAATACTCTATTTTTATATTTACTTATTTTTAAATATACTTACCAAAAGCTAAAGTTCTACAATGTTTGAAAGTAGCCTATCTAGCTTGTAGATCGGCTATTTTCAAATGGCTGTGGTATAAAATAGGGCTAAAGTGGTTAATATGTATGTTTTATTATATAACAATTTATATCTGCAAAGTAACTAAAGTTTTCAAATAATTGTAGTAGTGGAGTACAAGTACACTAAATAAGAAAAAGAGGTTGCGCATCAACAATGGGTTTTCTCAGTGGAGTGCTAGACCCAAATTCAGTATACATATCAAAAAAGGAATTTAAAAAAAATCCCAAAAGGTAGCACATCCAAAAATGTCAATTAAATGTAGGACAAATTACTCACATTTCCACTTTTTTATTGGCACACCAATAAAGTGAACGCTTATGCGTTTCGGCTATGAGCCTTCCTCAGAGCATACACTATTTGCCTTTGCAGGTGTAATGGAGTAGAAGTAAAAGTGCACTAATACTCCAGTACAGTAAAAAGAAAACACTTCATAATTTTCCCAAAGGTTCTATGGAACCCAAGCGGGATTCGTACCCGGTCCTCTCACCTTTGAGAAACATCTCAATAACCACTAGACTACCGGTTCAGTTGACAAGATGGCTGTATGTGATCACTAGACACTACACACAGAATGGGGCATCTCACTTCCAGCTGAACCAGTGCTATGTTACTTGAGTAAAAGTACAAAGGTATTGGCATCAAAATATACTTAAAGTACCAAAAGCTAATGTAGATGGTAAGAGAGAGAGGGAGATTTTCATTTCATTTTATTTATTTCAATTATGGTTTACATGATCACATTCATATTTTTTTTTACATATTCCATAACTGAAAAGGAGCAGTTAAAGATAAATCTTATTTATACCTGCCCCTTTCTACCATTAAAATCATCAAATATCCTACCAACCAGTACATCATGATTAATCAAAAACTAAAACTAAAAGGAGAAAACTAAACGGAAAAGAAATGAGAGAACAAAGAACGAGAGCATAAGAAAATCACACAAAATTTAACCAGAACTTAAAAACAAACAAAAAAAACTTAAAAACAACAACAACAACAATGACCAAAAAAAATGAAGATTAACCATCCAATTCATACTTGATCATTTTCCCCCTTTTGAACACTCTCTTAAACTGAAACACTGTTGTACAACTCTTCAACTCCTTGCTTTGCGAATTCCATAATTGTATACCTGTAACAGAGATACACATTTGTTTTAATGTTGTTCGAGCAAACAGATGTTTAAAATCATCTCTTCTATTGGCCTCTTCCTGCGAGTTCAAATTAAATAACTTCTGTAACTGTTTTGGCAACCCTCTGTATTTCGCTTTGTACACGACTAATAATGTTCGTAGCTCAATTAAATCCATTATTTTCAACAAACCTGATAAAATAAAAAGTCTGTTAGTATGTGCTCTGAAATCCTCTTTGTAAATAACCAAAGGAATGGTGTTACTCTCATATGTGTTGCCCCACACTTCCAGATATTTGAGGTAAGGGGGGAGGTAAGGGGGGAGGGGATCTTGAAGTGAATTGATGTAATGTACCAAGCCAAAATAGGTTATGCTAATGCACAGGCTGTCTGATCTCACAAGAACATGGGCTTCACAGTGAAACACATCACAGCAAATGAATACAGTACAGTAACTTCAGTCCTGCATAACCAACCAAGTAACCAAGTAAAAAATCAGATAGTACATGAACAACTCCGACCATAGTACATGACCAAAAACTACACAACCCAAACCTCTACCAAAGCGGTCTTGCCCTTTAACTTGTGCGATGTTTTAGGCTGACCTAAGATCAGGTTAGTTAGCAGCGACATGAATGGCTGTGCATTTCATTACGTGGTGGAAAGCCTGACACGAGGTTTATGGCTTGACTTGTGTGATGATTATACTGGTTTATATAAATACACCTTTAACCTGTAAATTCAATCAGCAGGACACCACAGGGAGTTGAACCCCATCCTAGTGAACCAGAAGTGCCATACCAGTGTCTTTTACCTCTTTGACTCATTTACAGGTTGAAGAAACCACATATTAACGTTCACTCTCTCTGAGAGTGTGAATGTTAGAGTATACCTGTGGTCATAATGAGATCTACTTTTGTGTATTTTTTTTATATCAAAGGTCCCTAAAATTAGATTTTTAATTAATTCCTGTAAACGCAAAATAGAGAATAAATAAATACACCCATACTAGGTATCCTCTAAAATGTAGTTACGATGGGCACGATTTGCATGAGTGCTGTGACCACTTTTACATTACGTCTAATGAGTGCTCGGGCCTGGGTGTAAGCGTGCATACTGGTTCTTATCAGTGTGACGTCTGGAAATGAGTCTAAACTATTTGAGTACACGTTGTGATGAGCGGTCGCTGTTTGTTTCATTTGAACTTTAGCTTGAAGGTCACAGGTGGGTCCAGCTCATCAAGACCAAACCTTAGGCTATCCACAAATAGGGCTTTCACGACTAGAGATTTTTACTGGTCGACTAATTTGACCCAGTGGTAGTTTTTTTTTTGCCATTGTTTTAATGCCATTACTATTGTTATTATCCTCCTTCCTTTATTTCTATGCCATTTCAAGGGAAGCGCTTCTGGCACAGCAGCACAGCAGTGTCTCCAAGGATCCTCAAAAGGGGGTTATTGCCCAATAATAGCCTATTATTGGGCATACTTTTGACCCCCTTTTGATAAAAATAAAGGCAGGGGGATAATAATAATAATAATAATAATAGTAGTAATGGCATTAAAACAATGCCAATTTATTTGATCAACTATTCGACTAGTACCAACAAGGTCGACTAGTGGTTATACTAGTCGACTAGTTGGTGAAAGCCCTAGTGTGTGTGTATGCATGCATGCATACATGTATGTTTCTAAACCACTGTTCTAAATCCTAATAGTTTCTGAAAAACTTGGGCCTTTATATACATACAGTATATAGCTAAAATCTAAAATGTGGACAAAGTACTCTTTTTTACTTAAAGGGATATTTCACTTTCAAAAAAACCTTTGGTCATTTTATCGTCTACTCAGGCCTTTGTGAACCCCCCAGACAGTTTTTAAGTTGCTCGATTCAGTATTTAGATATTTGATATACATTTTATCAGACATGCCCCCTTCCTATACAAACCATTGTAACTTCAAACTCTATTTTAATCATGTTAGATTCATCAAAAACACCCGTCCTTGGTTTTGGTGACTCATCCTGCCCTCCTAATGAGGGGGCCGTGTTTTTACAATTACTTTTTTCATTTATTTAAAAAAAAAAAATTGGAAAATGAAAAAAATAAAAAAAAATATAAAATAAATGAAAAAATTAATCGGAAAAACACGGCCCCCTCATGCATTAGGAAAAACACGGCCCCCTCATGCATTAGGAGGGCAGGGTGAGACCCCAGAACCAAGGACGGGTGTTTTCGATGAATCTAACATGGTTAAAATAGAGTTTGAAGTTACAATGGGTTTGTATAGGAAGGGGGGCATGTCTGATAAAATGAATATCAAATATCTAAATACTGAATCGAGCAACTTAAAAACTGTCTGGGGGACTCACAAAGGCCTGAGTAGACGATAAAATGACCAAAAGTTTTTTTGAAAGTGAAATATCCCTTTAAGTAAAAGTACCAATACTGCAATGTAGATATACTCTGTTACAAGTAAAAGTCAGAAATTCAGAATTTACTTGAGTAAAAGTACAAAAGTATTGGTATACAAATTTACCTAAAGTACCAAGTACTCATTATGTAGAATGTTCCATTTCACAATTTTTCAAATGTAAAAAAATAACTTGAAAATAGCAAATCTACAAGCTCGTAGCTCGTAGATCGATTTTCAAATGGCCGAAATGTATACATAGGGCTACAACTAGTAACTCAAGTCTTCAAATAAATGCAATGGAGTAAAAGTATAATATTTTCCTCTGAGATGTAGTGGAGTAGAAGTATTGAAAATTAGAAAAACTCCGGTAAAGTAAGAATTCCTCAGATTTGTACTTACTTTACACCACTAGGTTTTAATGGGTTAAATGGCCTGTCTTGGTTCAAAGCCCACTCACCACGACAAGGTGCAGGCCGAGAGTGGGGACAGGACAAGACTAACTCTGACGAGACAACATGAAACATACATTACAAACAAACAAACATGAAACATATATTACAAACAAACATGAATTACAAACATGAAACATGCATTACAAACAAACATGAAACATGCATTACAAACAAGAAACATGTATTACAAACAAACATGAAAAATGTATTACAAACAAACATGACTTACAAACAGATATGAAACATGTATTACAAACAAACATGAAACATGCATTACAAACAAACATGAAACATGCATTACAAACAACAAACATGAAACATGTATTACAAACAAACATAAACAGGAAACATGTATTACAAACAAACATGAATTACAAACAAACAGGAAACATGTATTACAAACAGAAGTGAGACCTGGAAGGAGGTGGATGAAGGTGGTGGTGGTGGTAGAAGGAGGGTGATAGAGGTAGGTGGTAGAAGGAGGGTGATAGAGGTAGGTGGTAGAAGGAGGGTGATAGAGGTAGGTGGTGGTAGAAGGAGGGTGGTGGAAGGAGGGTGGTAGAAGGAGATTGGTAGAAGGAGGTGGTGGTGGAGGATAGAGGGGGTGGTGGAAGGAGGGTGGTAGGTGGTGGTGGAAGGAGGGTGTGTAGGACCTTGTGTTCTCCAGAGCTTGCTCTCCCTCTAACCTCTCTGTTACCTCCCTAAATAACTCTGACCATCACTTCATAACCTTCTCCCTCTCTCTTTCTAAACCTACTCACCCGCAGACCGTCACCACTTGACGTAACCTGAGGTCCCTAAACCCCTCCTTTCTCTCTCAACGTGTCGTTTCCAACCAGCTTTCTCTCCATCTCTCAGAGAACAACCTGTTGATCCCAACCAGTCAGGATTCAAACCGGCCCACTCTACGGAAACTGCACTCCTTGTAGTCACAGAAGAACTACATGCTGCCCAGGCTGCCTCCCACTCTGCAGTCCTGATTCTTCTAGACCCATCAGCAGCATTTGGCACAGTGAACCACCAGCTGGGTTCTCCTCCTACCTAACTGGCCGGACCTACCAGGTTTCTTGGAAAGATTTGCTCTCCTCTACCCGCACCCTCCGAACCGGGGTCCCCCAGCTACCTGTACTTGGCCCCCTCATTTTCTCCTTGTACACTAAATCTCTTGGCGCTGTCATCTCTGTGCACAATCTATCTTATCACTGCTATGCCGATAACACTCAAATGTTTCCATCCTTCCCCACGTCTGCCAAACAGGTGGAAGAGTGCATCACTGCATGTCTGGCTGACTTCTCACAGTGGATGTCTTCACACCACCTCAAGCTGAACCCAGACAAGACTGAACTTCACTTCTTCCTAGCTAAGTCCTGCCCATGCAAGATCTAACCATTTCTATAGACAACGCCCTGGTAACTTTGGTTCCAACAGCCAAGAACCTTGGTGTTGTCCTGGACAGTCAGCTCTCATTCAAGAGCCACTATCACAGCGGCCACTCAATCCTGTAGGTTTACAGTATAACATTCGAAGGATCAGACCCTTCCTCACCCAGGAGTCAGCCCAGCTCCTTATCCGGACATCAGTCATATCAAAACTGGACTATGGTAACTCTGTCCTTACCGGCCTCCCGGCATGTGCACTTTAGTCTCTCCAAATGATCCAGAATGCCACAGCACGCTTGGTCTTCAACCAGTCAAACTTAGCACATGTCTCCCCCTTCTCTGCTCCCTGCATTGGCTCCCAGTTACTGCCCGCACAGAGTACAAAACACTGACATTGGCCTACAAAGCAACCAAAGGTATGGCACCCCCATATCTTCAAAGCCTGATCCAACCCTACAACCCCTCCCACTCTGTCAGATCAGCTAACACAGGGAAGCTGTCAGAACCTTCTCTAAAACATCCAGGACAACACTCCACACGTCCCAGACTCTTCTCCCTTCTGGCTCCCAACCTATGGAATGAACTCCCCATTGCAGTTAGAACTGCAGACTCACTCCCAATCTTCTGCCCTAATCTGAAGACTCACATCTTCAGACTCCACCTCAGCCCGTAGCACTTGCCCTAGCCTTGACAACCTTGCAGGATTATGCAAAGGCTAAAATGTTAGATAGCATGTTATGTAGACTGATGCCTGGTCATTGTTGACCTGGCATCCTATAGTGTGTATAGGTTCAATGTACAGGCTGATGATAGGTTCTTGGTTTACTTATGTATTAGTTTATTGGTTTATTTATGTATTACTTTATTATTAGATTATTAGTTTACTTATTTATTACTTTATTATTAGATTACCATTTAGATGCATTTAATGCATTATCTTGTGTTGTCCTTGCTTACTGTAAATCACTCTGGATTAAGAGCGTCTGCTAAATGTCTAGATTGTAAATTGTGGTAGAAGGTGGTGGAAGGAGGTGTGTGGAAGGAGGGTGGTAAAAGGTGGTGGTGGTGGAAGGAGGTGGTGGAGGTAGGAGCTTTAAAATGTAGGCATTTTGCAGATGCTTAATCCAGAGCGATTAATACATAAACGTAATTAATACATACGTAAACCAAGGACCTATCATCAGCATGTACATTGAAACTATACACTCTATAGGATGCCAGGTCAACAATTACCATCTGATTACATAACATCCTATCGAGAGTTACATTTTAGCCTTTGCATAAGCCTGCAAGGTCGTCAAGGCTAGGGCAAGTGCTACAGGCTTAGGTGGAGTCTGAAGAGGTGAGTCTTCAGATTATGGCAGAAGGTTGAGAGTGAGTCTGCAGTTCTAATTGCAATGGGGAGTTCATTCCATAGTTTGGGAGCCAGAAGGGAGAAGAGTATGGGACGTGTGGAGCGTTTGTCCTGGATGTTTTAGCGAAGGTTCTGACCGCTTCCCTGTGTTAGCTGATCTGAGAGAGCGGGGCGGGGGGGGGGGGGGGGGGGGGGGGGGGGGGGGGGGTGTTTGAATCAGGCTTTGAAGATACCTTTGGTTGCTTTGTAGGCCAATGTCAGTGTTTTGTACTCTGTGCGAGGCAGTAACTGGGAGCCAATAGAGGGAGCGGGGAAGATGAAGACATGTGACCCATTTTGGCTGGTTGAAGACCAAAAGTTTCATTCTGGATCATTTGGAGAGGCTTAAGTGCACATGCAGGAGGCCAGCAAGGAGAGAGTTACAATAGTCAAGTTTTTGATATGACTGATGGCTGGATAAGGAGCTGGGCTGACTCCTGGGTGAGGAAGGGTCTGATCCTTCGAGTGTTATAGAGTGTAAACCTACAGGATCGAGTGGCCACTGTGCACAACAGAGCTGCTCCGCGTTGAAGATCGGGGTCATCTGGGGTCGGGCTTCCTGTTGGCCTTCACCCGAACCCATAGTGAATACATCGGGGGCCGTGCCTTCTCTTTTTCACCGAAGTGTACCGGAATGGCTTCTCCTTCTGAAAAAAATAAAGCTACCAAACAAAAAAAAGAAAAATGCTCATTATTAGGTTGTTCATAAAATATCATGAAATAACTTTGCTAGATGTTTGCATTGTATAGTTACCTTGCCGTGATGTAACTCAGGTGGGCGAGAAACAAAAAATAGTTGCTCCATTGGTTTGAAATTGATGATCGTGTGACCCCCCCCCCCCCCCCCCCCCCCCACACACACACCTTTAAGATGACCAGGTCCAGGCCTGGATTTACACAGTTCCCCCCAACCCAGCCAGAAAAAAGTGACCTTTGGTACCTACCAAAAAGTGACTTTTGGGACCTACCAAACAGTGTCCTTTTGGTACCTACCAAACAGTGACCTTACAAATGAACAAGGTCTTATGGACCTTTTCAAAATGACCAGGTACAGCCTGGATTTGCAGAGGCAGATGAAAACAAAAACTACACTACCAACATAGTCATAGATTCAACGTCGGCCTTCAAACCTGAAAAAAAGAGCAAAAATCTTTAACCACATCATCACACGTACGACCCAAACGGCATCCAACACGAACAGCATAGCTGTATTCACCACAAGCATCATCCAACAAACTGCAGCATAAAGCAACTGCAGCATCCAGCAAAGGAAAAGGAAAAATGACCAGGTAGGACCGTCACAATTATTATTACATAATCGCAAGTATTTGAGATAACCGCAATACTTTTTTGGGGATCATAGTCATAATCGTTTCCATGTTGAAAAATGTTCATATATTTTTAAAACATTTTCCAAAAATTGTGGAAATAGCCGAACTACACGCTCAAAACGCATCACGACGTGATGCGTTTTGAGCGTGTAGCTCGCCTTTTGTTTACGAAGCCTAAAAAAAGCCAGACAAAGTTTTATTCAAAATGTCAGTAAGACGCAATTAAATAGTTAAATCGCAATTATTTGAGCGACAATTTATCACCAAGTTCAACGTCATAATGGTGACAGCCCTAAAGAGGTTCCTTACTTTGAGCCGTCTTCAGAGGAAACCCCCGGCCGACCTGGGTCTTTCGGCGGCGGAAACCAACCGGTGTTTAACATCGAGGTGGATACAAAAGCACAGAACGCACTGTCGTGGATTTATGCATCAACGAAGACACATACACACTGTCGTGACACACTGTCGTGTGCACAAAACACACTGAAGTGGAATTATGTGATAAATCAGCGATCGATACACCGGATGGAGACCACCGCAGGCAGACCAGGGCCAGCGCCACAGAGGAATCCCCCCCGCCCCATGCAGACAAATCCGTGGATAGAGAGAGATCTCCAAGCTCTCGATCTCTAGGGCATCCTCGGGTTGAGCCTTCCAGCGGCGTATCCGTCATCTCCATCCTCCGTCCGTCCGTCCGTCCAGGGCTGTCATGATTACAAATTTAAGTTGACGATTAATTGTCATACAAATAATAATACTTCAACGATTATGCAAAATAATTGCGATTATCTCAAATAATTGCAATCAGACGATTATGTAAGAATTGTGACAGGCCCTACGTACATCTGGCTAGCTTCACCAGATCACCTCTGCTTCGTCATTAGAGGTGGATGTTCTGGGAGGGTGTTATACTGCAGGTGAGAACCTCAGTCTTCTGGGCATTTATGGCGCAACCTCGGCACAGTCCGTCTCCACTCTGAGAAACAAACAAACAAACATTAATTCAAGTGACCGAGAGCCAGATAAATACCAGATATATACGTATACTGTATCCTGTACACAGCATAGTTTATCTAATCAAACTTATATAGCATCCCTATGCTGAGGGGAACATTAGTCGAAAATAGCAGATGGCAAAGTGGCTTTGGGAAAAAGGAGCAAATCAAGTACAGAGCCAAAGGTCAAGTTTACAAAGTGTTGACGGTTTAAGTGGTTAAATGTCTACCATTCATTCACACAACACTGATAGTCAATGAATCTATCGATGAAACCCATGGAAAAACTTTAATCTGCGACACAATTTTACAATATATATATATGCAAAATGCATTCACTTATTCCAGTCTATTCCAGTTTGCATACCAAAATCCTATTTCAATATGCTAGATCAATGTATTACTTATTTTTAACAAAATAAAAGTCCCCACGGTTATGTAAAGCAGTGGTTCTCAAACTTTTTCCTGTCAAGGACCCCCAAATTGACACTTATTAGCCCACGGACCCCCATTTGAAAAGATAAGCCAGGGACCCCCATAAGAGAAGATTTTTACGGCTCTAGCAGTGATTCTCAATCATTGTAATTTAAGGACCCCCCCGTTTGACATGCATTAGGATACGGACCCCCAATTAATGGTATTTCTTTCTCTGGGACCCCAATTTATATTGTAAAATCAATGTTAATGCAACTCTGAGAGTGTACAAATGGAACCAAATGGACCCGTTAGGGTCTCAGAGTTACAGACCCATAAGGGTCCATTTGGTTCCTATAAATGATTTAGCTGGGGACCCCCTGGTATCCCCTCAAGTACCCCTGGGGGTCCCCGGACCCCACTTTGAGAACCAATGATGTAAAGCATTCTTAGAGATCAAAGAACCTTGGCGGTCTTGCACTACCAAATACACAACTACATTACATTAGAAACATGACATACTGGCGGCATCAACAAAACAACGCTGAACAGTCCACCTGGATACAAATAGGCTCTATGCACAGTAGCAGTGGTGTAAAGTAACTAAGTGCATTTACTCAAGTACATTTTGAATTCCAGACTTTTACTTGTAACAAGAGTAGTTCTACATTTCAGTATAGAGACTTTTACTTAAGTAAACACATTGAGTACTTTTTCCACCACGGCATAGTATCCATATTAATTGGGCCCCTGACTTACTTTATTCACAGGTGTTACCAATGATTTTAATGAAGGCTCTGTTTCATTCAGTGTAGCACAGTGGTTCTTTTAATTTCAAGGACTCCCATAACTCTGAGTGTTCAAATGAACCAGTGAGGGTCCATTTGGTTGTACAGTATGTGTACACTCTCAGAGTTACAGATATATAAGGGGCCATCTGGAACCCCCCTCAAGAACACTTTGAGACCCAATGGTGTAGCAGAGTGTCTCCAGTGAGCCATCAAACACACTATCAGCACCCTGACTCTGTTTGACCAGAATGGAAAAGAGCCTTAATTAGTATCATTGGTAACACCTGTAAAAGGAAGTAAGGAAGAGGCCCAATTTATTTCCAGTATGGCTTCTGTTCATAGAGCCCATTGAAACATCCATAATGTATCTCATCATCACTGCCAGCACACGTCTTCCTCACTACCTCTAAACACTACAAACTACACCACTAACCTACAAACTACACCACTAACCTACAAACATACTACCTCTAAACATTACAAACTACACCAGTAGTTCTCAAACTTTTTCATGTCAAGGACCCCAAATTTGATATATATTTGGCCACGGACCCCGATCTGAAAATGTTTTGTACCTCCAGAAGCAAAGATATGAGTAAAAAATGTTTGTTTTAAAAAAATACATATATTCAGAGGTTTTCACACATTTTCAAAAATAGCAGATCTACAAGCTCATAGCGCGGCACTCAGTGTCTCAGCATCACAAACAAACACAGCTCAATAATACAACATATTCCCTTCACAAACATCACACAACATAGCTCTTCATCCTTACTAGTTGTTGCTTTTCCAAAGGAACATCAAAGTGAAATTACACACAATTCCATCAATTCCTTAATGCTGAACAGCTAATTAGCTAAGCTATCACACCTGTAGAATGGCCATGTTTCACATGACGCTCGTCTGTCACAAGCGTCATGGAACAACTTGTTCCTGGTTTGCGAATTTTTGACATTTACAAGCCGTACATCTACATAAACGTTCACATTTCAAATATAAAGTGCTGACCCCCAAGCCATGGATGTAACCAGTTAAAGTGCACTGGTCTAAGTATCCGTATCGTCCGTATTGTTCAATAAAAAGCTTTTTAATCCGATCACCAGCCATTTTCTCCAATGCTTTCAACTACGCGCCCCTATCGGCTGGGAGGTGTATTGCACTCTGATATATTACAAATAAAAAATGAAATGGCCGCCGATCGGATTAAAAATGCGTTTTATTGAACAATACGGAAGATACGAGTACAGTGCGCCCCAACTGGTTACATCAGTAGCTTAAGGGTCAGCACTTTATATTTGAAATCGGAACGTTAATGTAGATGTGATTGTTGTAAATGTAAAAAAAAAAATCGCAAACCAGGAACAAGTGGTTCCATGACTGTCATGGTATGACTCGAGTCATGTTTCAGGGCTACTGTAGAAACCACAGTCTATGGTAGAAACTCACCTCAGTTTTTGTCCGTTGGAGATAATTCATTGTGTTTCCAAGGTCTGGTTTTAGCAGCTTTTTTTTTTACCACCCTGGTAAACATTATGAGTTGTTTAGTTCACTCTTTTTACTTCGAAACATTGCAGAGCTGAGTGTCTATGAGTGTGTTTGTCGGTCGGTTGGTGTATAGAGGATATGCGCATGCTTAAAGTGAATGGCACATCGAGTGGCAAAGCGAGTGGCAAAGCAACATGCAAAGTGAGTTTAACATTGTTTAATGTTGTTTAATGCAATCAGATATGACTTTTCTGTTTGGATGCATGGGCTGTCAAGGTCAGAAAGTATTTTTTTGACACTCAGTAGGCATTCCTTCATAACTTCCGGGTTTGATGATGATGTCACACGCATATCCTCTATTTGTGAGAGAGGGGGCGGGCCCGATAATTTGTGGTTCAAATAGCCCCGCCCCTCCCCTCCCCCCTGCTTCCTAGCGAGTGTGGAGCAATTGGCTCTATTCACAGCAGCCATATTATGAAGACATTCACAGGTGTTACCAATGATACTAATGAAGGCTCTGTTCCATTCTGGTCAAACAGAGTCAGGGTGCTGATATTGTGCATGTTGGCCCACTGGAAACACTCTGACTCTGTTACACCAGTGGGTCTACAGTTGGGGTCCAGGGACCCTCATGGGCTTCCAAATGGCCCCTTACAGGTGTATAACTCTGAGAGTGTAGAAATGGAACCAAATGGACCCGTAAGGGTCCATTTGGTTCCATTTGTACTACACTCTCAGTAATGGGGATTGTGGACACCACTGTGCTACACTAAATGGAACAGAGCCTTCATTAGCATCATTGGTAACACCTGTGAAGGAAGTGATAATATGGCTGCTGTGCATAGAGCCTATATTAAACCTGGCTTCTATGGCAGGTTTTCTCAAAGTGGGTGCAGTCAGTGGTGGAAAAAGTACACAAATGTTTTACTTAAGTAAAAGTATCAATACTGCAACGTACTGTATATATATATATATATATATATATATATATATATATATATATATATATATATATATACACACTGTACTTCGTTTTGAGGTATTCTAGTGACTCAGGGATAACAAATTACATAAATTCAACCACTTAAATGTAATGTATTTATTGCAACCACCAACCAAGAGTGTTGCAAACAGCTGAGTTTGTAACAAAATGAGGAAACTCACACAAACAAGGAACGTTTAAATTATTTTATTAAAACTAACTTAACCCCATATGGGTAACCGGTGAGCCTCAGGGCTCAATACTAATGTATTTTCTGTTTTGTGTTATTATGAGGAAAGTTTTGACTGAAAATAGCCGATCGACAAGCTCACAACATGTCGCAGTGAGCTTGTCGATCAGCTATTTTCTGCTAAAGCTATACCCACAATACGGATACTGGGGTGGTTAACAGTGCTTAAAGGGCAAGACCACTTTGGTAGAGGTTTGGGTTGTGTAGTTACCTTGCCATGATGCATCTCCAAAGGTGGGCAAGAAATCTAAAATAATTGCTCCATTGATAATAAAAAAATATGCTCCTCATTGAATTACTTTGTAGGCTGAAACAGCTCTCAAAGTCACTCTTTTAGCACAAACGAACGCAAATAAAGTTGATTCAGACTATAGATCATCACCAAACCCAGTACCGTTTGTTTTTTAAATAAAAATGCTAACATCCTGTTGATTTTGCTATTTTTATTAAAAAGAACTCTGACTGGATCCGCGGATCTGGATCTTCAAATAGTAAAATCAACAGGAAGTTGACATTTTTATAAAAATAAAAAAAAACAGTACTGGGTTTGGTGATGTTCTATATTGAATGAATCAGCTTTGTTTGTGTTCGTTTACGTGCTAAAAGAGTGACTTTGAGAGCCGTTTCACCGTACAATGTCAATGAGGAGCATATTTTGAATGATCAATTTCTATTCAATTATTATACAGCAATTATTTTAGATTTCTTGTTCACCTTTGGAGTTACATCATGACAAGGTAACTACACAACCCAAACCTCTACCACAGTGATCTTGTTCTTTAACAAGCAAAATCCAAAAGGCTGGAGTGCTCCCAGTGAGCTTCACGGTGAGAGAGAGAACAATAATGTAGTCCAGCCACCTATTTTATAGAGGACAATCCAGGTGGGCCAGATCTCCACTGATGACACACTCCGCCCTCCAATCATTATGACACACATGACACATGGTTAGTATCCATGACAACCACACCAGTTACCCTGACAACCCCCAGGATTGTCACAAGAATTAAATATAAAAATAAATAGCTGTGCTGTAAACAATTTAGGCTGACAAGAACAAAGTATTATGGCATTGAATAGATTTCTTTTTTTTAACAACAGGACTGTATGGCATTTTGTTTAAACTAAAGTATTGTATGACTTCATTTTTTATGACACAGTTGATTTCTTATACCAGGGGTCTTCAACCTTTTCAGGCCAAGGACCCCTTAGCTGAGACAGAGATGAAGCAGGGACCCCCTCTACATATTGTATAAAATTGTGTTTCAGATTAAACTTTATTGTTTACTTGGTCTGCTCTTTTTTCCCTCTACACCTATCTTTAGCCAAAAATAGCCGATCTACAAGTTCACAATGTGAGTTTGTAGATCTGCTATTTTTGGCTAAAGTTCACCTCAGAAAAGGGAGGCAAGGGTTCAAGTGGTTAAGGTAAAAAAAATCATATCACACAAAGATTTGGCGGACCCCCTGTAGTAACTCTGAGGACCCCCTAGGGGTCCCGGACCCCCTGTTGAAGACCCCCGTCTTATACTATACTATATATACTAACAAGCTAAACTCCTTTATGCGTCAACTCCTCCAAGGAACAGGGCAGTGCTTCATTGAAGAAAATGTGACATTAAAAACAAACAATTAGACAAATAATCATACATTGATGATGATAATGAAGTGCACATTAGCATTCACACTAATCTCTCAAGAACAGATTCCGACCTGCGGTGGAATCTGTCGGAGCGGTTCGTCCTAACCAGTGCGCATTGGCTAAAAGTGGGCGTGCCTTCAGATCAGGAAGTGGGCCGCGCTTTACCCAATCAAATGTAGTGGGCGGGATTCACGTGTCCATCCACCATGATCCACCCTCCCCCCCTCGAAACTAGCCGAAACTAATTTAACAATAGCGTCCTCGGAGCGGACAAAACCACGGAAAGATATTCACATTTTAAATTACTCTTTCATCATAGAAACAAGTGGGCTTATAACCAAAACCATCCATGTTCTCTGGGAGAAGTGGTGTTAGTGTTCCGTGTAGAAATATTGTTAGTGGGAATGAAAACATGGTCGCACCAACCGGAAGTGATGCGCTATAGGCAGACATGAAACCGGTGTTTCCCTGCGCTCTAGTCTAACATTATACTCCTGCCAGACTCCACAGAATATCAGAAAAGCAGAGGTCGCTGTTTTTCATTTTCTGTGGGGTCTGGCTACGCGAGACTATATTCACACTGACATACATTTCAACAGTAAAGTCACATCAGACAATGAGCATGATCTGTCACTTTTACACACTGTAATAAAAGTTATCCTTGCCTGGGCTTACCTCTGTGCTGGAGGTAAGCACATATTTGAAATGATTATATATTATACATATTTGAAAATAGCTGATCTACAAGCTTGTTGATCAGCTATTTTCAACAAATCAGACCCTTAAACTAAGCTAAACACTCTAAGGAGCATGATAGTGATCAGTGAGTATATTTATGAATCATTACATTTGTCTAACATGGACTGTTGTTACCTTTAAGCACAAGCTGCAGACAGCCCAGTACACAACTATACAATGCCATATCGATCTAAAAACGAATCCACTGGATTTACTAACTCACCAGGTTATTTGAGCATAAAATTGTTTGCTTTACCATGTTATAAACTGCCTCATAGAGCCTTTAAACCCTTATTTAAATAGACGATGCTAACGCGCTTTTAAAAATGCTATTAAAAATAGCATGGTCCTCCCTTGATCAAAGCTGACCAAAAAAGAAAATCAGGCAGTTAACACACAATGTTACATGTGTTTAGTGGCGTTTCTGTGGAAAATAAAAGGCACTTTTACCTGTATGCTGCTGCTGCTGCTAGTGCTGTGTGACCACTGTAACATATTGGCCTAATATGCTGTCACAGTCAGTGAGACAGATACAAATCCAGGTCTTAATGTCATCAAAAACATATAAAACATAAAATCGAAATGTTATTGGGGTCTAACCGGCACCAAGAGACAGTCATTATTTTCTTGCCGTGAATGGTCAGACAATGAAACGCCCTTACAGTCCAGAGTCCACCAAGGGCTGGGTAGAGCTAACATGACCTCTTGACTCTGAACAACAAGGTCATATGATCGAATCCTGGAAATGGCAAATCCGCATGTGTCTGTCTCCCTGTTGTCTAGTGCTGTAATAGGGATAGACTCCTGTGTTCTTGGCTGTTGCTGACAATAAGCCCACTTGTAAATTGCATGAGCCAAATGCCTTTAATTCATTTGGTGGAATGACCCATCACGTTCATGTAATGTCAATGTACAAAGGTCATTGTGCTTTGTTAACTCTGTCGGAAGAGCTCTTGACTTCAGACCACAAGGTCATGGGGTCAAATCCTAGCACAGGATCCTTGGCATCTGAGCAATCTGGCTCCCACAGGTCTACTATCTTGTTTCGCCTTTATCATAAAGGTTGCTGGACGTTGCTGCTTTCCTGGTTTTAATGGGTTATAGTGTAAGTGATTTTCTTTGGTTAAAATAAGTGTTAAATAGCTCTATATTCTGATAGTACTGGCTGGAGTGTTTGTAACAGGAGTCTCCATGTCTCTCCAGGTCTTTATTACACAGAAAACACATTTTCAGGTCAAGATACCAATTTTATTTTTTAAAATCCTAGTGCGAGCTCTACGTTGTTGATAAATTGATGTCCCCTACAAATATACTTTAGAGAAAAGTCCCCGTTTGTTGTACCCCCCGCCCCGAAGTTGTAATGAAATCTGAGCCCTCGTATAGGGCATTCATTTACGGATGAACATTAAAATATAGACATTTTTAAACATTACCCCCCCCCCCAACATTTGTATACTCTTCAGTTTATGAATAAATTATTACGCCACACAAAATGTATGTTTCTACAGTTTTATTACATTACATTCAGAGTGCAAATGGTACATTCACAGTGTTGGAACTGGCCATAAATAGTTAATAATTTAAGGTAAAATTGGGCTTTGTAATGTACTCTTTCACTATTTACATGGAACATTTATGAAGAGTGACAACAATAAGGCATGCCTTATTTCATACCAAAAACATGCATCCTGGTAAATCATTATTTGTCATTGTCTTTAACAAAAAAAATATTCTTTTTTTTACTATAAAAAAAAAAATCAAATAGTTCAAATAGCCAATCTACAAGCTCACAACGTGTCGATGTAGATCGGCTAGTTGAACTATTTGACAATGTTTTGAAAAATAAGTAGGGCACCGGCAAAAATAGGGCCCTCATTCCCATTGCCATCTACATGCCCGTCTTTGCTGACTTGTATGTGACATTCTGCCATCTAGGCTATAGACCAATTATTAGTATATAAACATTGAAACTAGATGTGCGCATGCCGGTTGCATGCAGGTGATTCCAAACAGATTCTCAAACCTCATTTCGGTTTCACCCAGCGCCCGTCCCGTGAGGTATTATTCCCGAGTGAGATGATCGACTGCTCGGTGCCCGCAACGAGCAGTCAATTGCCTTGCGTGCCGATGAGTGCTGGAGGCAGGGTTTGAGGACAACTGGTTTGGGAATCACTTACAACAACAGAAACCAAGGAGTATATTTAAAGGCAGGGTAAGTGATTTTTTGGGGTTAAAACAAAACATTTTAAAGCTCTGTATTGTGATTGTAATCCTTGATATAGAGTGTTTGTTCAGTAACAGGGCTCTCCATGTCTCTCCCGCTCTTTAACAGAAAAAACATATTCAGGTGGGTTGCCAAATGTCAGCCAATCAGGAGAGAGTAGGCTACCCATATCAACTTTGATAGTGTTTCCAGTTCCAATTTTGTCTGCTCATTTCTTTGTGCCATCACTTCCAATTGCACTTGTTTAATATTTATCCTATGTGAGTTCCCTCTCCTAATTGGATAAAATTGGTATCCCAACCTGAAAATGCTGTTTACTAAAGAGCTGGAAAGACATGGATACCCCTGTTACTGAACAACCACTCTGAAGCAATGATTACTATCACAATATAGAGCTATTTAACACTTATTTTAACAAAGGAAAATCACTTACCCTACCTTTAAAGATGCAGTAAGTGGTATGTTTTGTTAATGTAAGTGTTACGTAGCTCTATATTCTGATAGTAATCATTGCTATAGTTTGTTAAGCAACAGGGGGTCTCCCTGTCTCACCAGATGCTTAGTAAGTAAACAGAACATACGTATTCAGGCTGGGATTGCAATTGTATCCAATCAATCAGGAGAGAGAACACACGATAAATGACTGGAATTGCAATTGGAAGTGATGACAAAGATTTGAGCTGACAAAAACTGTAAGCTGATAAATGGGTACTCTCTCCTGATTGGCTGCCCACCTGAAAATGTATTTTCTGTTTAGCTGGAGAGATAGGGAGACACCCGTTACGGAACAAACACTATTTCGCAATGGTTACTACCAGAATACAGAGCTTTAACTCTTTAACAAAAATGGAAAAAAAAACAGAAAAACATTTCTTTTGTTTTAATCACAAAATGTCACAGTGCATGTTCTAAATCTTTTATTTCCGCACTGGGAGGAAAAGTGATGTTTGATGGAATGCATTTTTACGTAAGTGCGTGACTTCATTTCCTTTGGGTCTTCGGAGCGGTCGGGTTCTTTTGCAACTTGCCTCTGTACACGCATGCCTGCTTGACACCAGTGTGAAGTGTTCTGATAAGGGCTATACATCCTGTGTCTTTGCCTGCTTGTATGTGACATTCTGCCAGGATTCCTTCCTCACACTGGAGAGAAGAAATAAATAGCGGTGCAATAGTTAATCAAACTAATTGATTTAATTGATTATAACAAATAATCAATCTTTAATTTTATAAAATGATCAATTAATAATCGATCCTATTTCGGGCATGTGATTATAGGTGAAAGTCAAAAAAAGAATCAATACAAAAGAATGAAAATAGGCAATCTGCAAACGCACATCGTGAAGCCTTGTACGCTTGTAGATTGGCTATTTATAATTTTTGCATGACACTGCTGTGCGACAAAGTATGAAATAATGCTTATGTGGCTAATCGATTCATTGATAAAAGAAAGAAAAAAGAAATGATGTGCTTCCCTATTATTGGATTCATTGAAAAAGTATTCAATAGAGTAATCACAAGAATATATTTGAATAATCACCGAAAAGAGCCCAGAAATAGGGCGGGTCAATGTGTTGGGTTGTGACATAGCCTACTTCAATCATACATGAATTCCAGAACATGAATGGTCTGAATTTCCATACTGTACCTGGTGTGTGTTGTTTTCCGTTGACGACACCAAAATACAGTCAGTATGAGCAACGTAACAGCAAAGAGGATCCCAAATGCTACAGCAAGGATATCACCTGTCAACAAAATGCATTTTTAGAGACAGATGTAGCCATTTCAATTAATTCATTACATTGTCACTGCTTGCCACCATTCATTTCCAGACATTTGTATTACACACAAATGTGTTTAAAAAAGGCCATAATGAAATATTTTGATTTGCTTTGTTTCTTAGCTTAAATAGTGTATTTCTTTTTAGAATCTCCGTGCAGCACTTTGGTAACCCTGTGTTTGTAAAATGTGCTACATAAATAAAGTGGATTGGAAAATGACACAGGGACAGGGAATGCTTTTCTTCTTTCATTTAAATTTCACGATTTTCTGAAAATGCATTACTATCGAAGGCAACAAGCTATGAACCGATGCTGTGATGACACATAGCTACAATGAGTGTCGCCAAATATAATCCTTAAATAAAAAATAAAAAAAGGAGACATTTTATAATAACTTACTTTTTCTCTCCCACAGGCTCTCTATGGCTGAAAAACCAGAGAAACAGAAAGAAAACATTTTTTAACACACATGTAATCAGGAGTGAGATATGTGTGTTTAATGTGTGATATTATAATCATCAAAGGCAGCCTCAACTACTGATAAAACTACTGATAACACTGTGAAATCAAAGAACTTAAAGGGATATTTCACTTTCCCGAAAATAATTGGTCATTTTATTGTCTACTCGGGCCAGGGAGCACCCCGGACAGTTTTTAAGTTGCTTGATTCAGTATTTAGATATTTGTTATTCATTTCATCAGACACACCCCCTTCCTATACAAACCCATTGTAACTTCAAACTCCATTTTAAACATGTTAGATTGATCGGAAACACCTGTCCTTGCATGGTTCTGGTGACTGATATTGTCCTTCTAATACGTGAGGAGACCATGTTTTTTCAATTACTTTTTTTTTTAATTGGAAAATGAAGAAAAAAGAAAAAATACAATAAAAAAAATACATTGAATAAATGAAAAAATGTATCAAAAAAACACGGCCCCTCACGTATTAGGGGGGACAGTATGAGTCACCAGAACCAAGGACGGGTGTTTTCGAATCTATCATGGTTAAAATGGAGTTTGAAGTTGGGTGGGTTTGTTTATGAAGGGGAGTGTCTGATAAAATGAATATCAAATATCTAAATACTGAATCAAGCAACTTAAAAATTGTCTGGGGGGCTCACATAAGCCTGAATGTACGACAAAATGACCCCATTTATTTTATGTGAAATATCCCTTTAAGCTTTAAAGTTGTTAAAAGAAATGTCTAAATATGGATGGCTTCAATTAAACCACAAATTGAATCATGGAAATAATTCATGTGGTGGTTTGTTTATAAATCTAGAGCCATCTGAAGCTATGTTAGTGTTTATCTATTTGCCATCACATCCTCTGTGTTGTGCTCAGTGGTGGAAAGTAAAGTACCATTTTGATGTATTTTTTACTTTACTGGAGTGCTTCCAATTTTCAATTATTTTACTCCGCTACATCTCAAACACAAATATTGTACTTTTACTCCTCTACAATTATTTGAAAACTTGAGTTATAGTTACATTGTAAAACCACTTCAGCCATGGCTATTTGAAAATAGCCTATCTACAAGCTCACAACACGTCACTTTGCGACGCGTCGTGTACTTGTAGATCTGCTATTTTCAAAGGATTTTTAGTATCAATTATTTTTGGACATAAATACCTTTGTACTTTTACACATTTTGAATACCAGACTTTTACTTGTAATGAATTATTTCTACATTGTGGTATTGATCATTTTACTTAAAGTAAAAAATGTGAGACTTCCACCTCTGTGTTGTGCTTACCTTGCACTCCAGTGGATGAACGGACATCAATGCCTGCAGCCTTTGACCCATCATTGTAGGCTGGAGAGACACCTTTAGAGACAAATTCCAAAAGGGTCAAAGCTCAATATTTTCTTTCTGCCACCAAAGCATTAGCCCCCTCTTCCCGGAGTCCACACACAACACCCTGAAGAAGGAAGCTTTGCTGTCCAAAACATTTGAATGTTTTGAATTTTTCATCCTCTTGTTCAGTAAAAAACTAAACAAGATATCAAATGGCATTCCATTGTGGATAATTAACTTTAGGGTTGTTGGTAATGAGTTTTTAGTTTGAACCACTTAATCTATATAGTTATTTTAAGATTAATAGAGAAAATAGCCGATCTACAAGTTCACAATGCATTGCATCACTGCTCTGCATTACAGATCTGCATACTGCATCTGATTTTTTTTTTTAAATGTTCCAGGGACCCCCAGAAGCAAAGATTTGAGTTACAAATAAATGATTGATTGATTGATTGATGTACTTTATTTAGTAAGACATGAGAACAGTACATGACAGTACGTAACAGTACACGGAAGTACAAATTCACAATACAAGGTCTATGTACGCTTTAAAAAATATATTAAAAGATTTGCTCAAATGTTCAAGATTTTTCAAAAATAGCAGATTTACAAGCTACTTGCTTGTATATCTGCTATTTTTGTATTAAATAATGGTTTTAGTGGTTACACAGATGCGTTCCCGGTTTTAATGGTTTAAGTAGGTGTCTCAAGAAGGTTAATTTTTATGAGTTGAAGGTGACATTTACACGTGTAGAGTCTGTGTGTAGTGCCGCACGGCATGGCGGTACAGTAGCTCGTCACGCTTATTTACTTCTGGTGGACTCGTGCCAAAGGTTGTACTTTTATCTGACGTGAGCAATATGGCTTTGTTTACCTCACGAGATTAGACATTCCACCCTTGACAAGGACACACTATGTGAACAATGCGACATTAACGCCAGACCACATGCACACGCACACTGCAAGGCCCACTAATTATCATGCAGTCAGCAGTGATGGAAAGTAACAAAGTACAAGGAGTACTGTACTTAAGTACAATTTTGAGGTACTTTACTGGAGTATTTCCAATTTTCATTACTTTTACTTCTACCTCACTACATCTCAGAGGCAAATATTGTACTTTTACAACTTTAGTCAACAATAACTTTGCAGATATAAATTATTATATTATGAAACATAGTAAAACATAGGGGTAGTAATTTCCTTGGTTGGTCACGGTGAACCCCAGTTAAATATTATTCAACAAGTATTCCAATCATGACGAACATAGGCTACTACTACTGTAGCTAATAATTTAAGGAATTATCCCCTCAGGGGAACCTGCAAACGATACTGGAGAACCCTGCTGCATGAGCAAAGGACAGACGTTTCCAAATATGCACACAGTCCATCCGTCCGTCCATTAATCCGATATGTTTAAATGTATTTTATCATGGCTTTCATTGGCTGTATCGCTGTATCATGTCTCTGCTCTCAGTGCTGATGAACCCTACGACCCCTCCCGCTCACTCAGATCAGCTAACAGCCTACTGTAGTACTGCATGCACAATCACACACATGCATAGAGACAGATCTCCTTTAACCCCCTGACCGTTTTCCCTCTACAACAAATCTCTTCACCGAAAATTAAGATCTACAAGCTCACATCATGTTGTATTGCAGCACATTGTGCAGCACATTGTGGGCCTGGTCTACAAGATACGCTACACCACAAAGACACCCATGTACCTGTCAAACTACTTCACAAACGTCAATGACGTCCACAATCACAACACCAGAGGGAGCTCCACTAATCACGTTCAACCCAGATTTGGCTCAAACAAGGGGTTAAAATCGTGACCCCAAGAATTGACATTGAATCGTGAAATACAGTTTCATGTTACAGTATATATATATATATATAGCATTGTCTTTTTTTTACCTCCAGGACTGGAGGTTGCAGTGAAAGATGCGAGGACGCTTCTCCCATGGAGAAGCTGTGGCACTCTGAAGTTCTTGTTGAGCTTCCGGCTCTGGTCTGCTTTAAGACTTTCTTCAAGCGCTGCCATCTGTAAACAATGTTTTTATCACAGAATGTCAACAACCGACCTTCTCTCTCACACTTTTCTGTAATTATTATTATCGACCGCCATTGACCAAAAACATTGAATATGTTGAGGTAGGGCTGGAAAATAACTAATATATTAAAATCTATATTTAGAACCAATAACCGACTTATAACCGAACAATCAAGAAGTACATTTTTTTTGTTGATAAATGTTTTTAGAAACAGTAATATATATATATATATATATATTTTATATATACGATTAAATTGATTTGTCTGATCAACCACTTAACCCTGTATTACATTTCTTTGTTCAATAGTGGTGTTCAAAAATAATGAAAAAAGCTGATTTACAAGCTCACAACTAAGCTATTTACATTTTTTTCAAATTATTTCTCATTAATTGTAATCAAGGCAAATGTTTGAAATTATTGTGATATTGATTTGAAGTCATATCACCCAGCCCTAGGTTGAGGGGATAATCTACTTTTAGGTGCATGTCAAAGTATTTAAAGAGATGACATGGAGGAGTTCGCTAAAGATAACACACACCTAGAAGTGGATTATCCCACTTAAAGTCATACTGTAACATTCATTATCAACGCCAGGCTGGAACGGCTGGGATAGATAGATAGATAACTGACTGACTTGTCGTCTAGACAGAGAGACGGTGTCGTTGAAGAGCGTCCATGTGACCGTCTGGAAGCAAGGGGGCGTGGTCAGAGATCCGGTGTATCTGTAGAACCTGCGCAGGTCGTTGGGAAGCAGATGACGGACGTTGAATCCTGGGATCTCTGTATTGGACTCTAAAAGAAAACACAAGAAAGGTTTTTTTAATGATGTCAAAAAAACGGTATTAATGTCTATACCTATTGAAACAGCTGAAAAAATAACAAATAGAGTTTACCTTCAATGCTGACATCAGTAAGTGCAGCCAAGATCTTTTCATAGTCCTTATTCTCATGAAGACCAATCTACAAGTAAAAGAAAATCTAAAGATAATTCTCTGACATTTTACAGTTTTTTCTTTTACAGTATGTCATGAAATTATGCTAATTGTCACTGACTGTCACTTTAGTGACGTTTAGTGACACTGATGTTTGACTGTTTGTTTCAAAGGACCAAAGTGGTGTTCTGTCATGTCTAGTCCAGGGGTCTTCAACGTTTTTCAGCCCGAGGACCCCCTAGCTGAAAGAGAGATGAAGCAGGGACCCCCACTATACTGTATAACATTGTATTTTCATAGATTTCATAGACCAACACCAAACCTCTTTTTGTCGAAAATAGCCAATCTACAAGCTCACAATGCCTCGCAGCGCGAGGCGTTGTGAGCTTGTAGATCGTCTATTTTTGCCTTAAGTTCTTTTCTCAATAGGGATAATAGGGTTCAAGTGGTTAATGTAAAAAACGAATAATCACACAAAGATTTGGCGGCCCCCCTGTAGAGACTCTGAGGACCTCCTAAGGGTCCCGGACCCCCTGTTGAAGACCCCCGGGCCTGGTCTAGTCCATTGACTGTCTCATGTCTAGTACAGCAGTTCCAGACCTTTTCTGGATCAGGACATGGTTGAAACTTGCAAATATTGTACTTTTGACTCCACTACAAACTTACATGCTAAGGCCTACTCACCCCAATGAACGCTCCCAGTACAGCCAGTCCGTCCGGTTGGCTGGCTGCCTCTGCCAGGCCTGCATATTTAGAGTTGTAATGAACAATGTGCAGCTGGTGGGGAATCAAAACAGACACGTTAACTCGTCCTGCTGCATACAACCTCCATGCAGGGGTGCAACAGCTAATCCAACTAATCAATATAATCGATTTATATCACGAAAAAAACATTTTAGCATTTTGAAAAGAGACGATCTACAAGCTCACAACGCCATGTGACACGTTGTGAGCTTGTAGTTTGTCTACTTTTGCATTTTTTGTGTACCACTTAAAATAGGGCTAATTAGACTAAAAGTGGCATTTTGTGTTGAATTTGGAGAAACCACTCATAATATTAGTTGTGTTGAGCTATTTACATAGATCTTGTATGATTTTATTTTATTTCATACAGTTGACAGTTTGAGAATTCTGCCAATAAACCAGATTTGCAGTGGGGTTTGAATATTTTCAAGCCCAACCGTATATAGTACGCAGCATACAGTAAACCAGTACAGTGCACATGAGGTTAGACGTTAGACATAAGGTTCAAAGTGGTAACACTTCGGTATAGGTCCACACACAGTAGCTGCAGGTATGTAGGCCTACATGAGATTAGACATTAAGTTGCAAAAGAGTACACTATGTGGTATAGCCACAGTATTACAGCAGCCTCACCTCTGCAGGGAAATGCACTTGGTCTATAGTGTGTTCTGACCCAGGAACTGCCACCGTCCCCCAGTGGAAATGCAGCTGAGCAGCAAGGAACGTGGTGTCGAAGCCGCTCACAATCTGCAGGCTTTCTGGGAGCTTCAGCTGTACTGGGAATCATAGAACATCACACACAGTGGTTTGGAGAGTAAGTATGTTTACTCAAAGTACTGTACTTTGAGGAGCACTTCATCCATGTTCAACCTCGTCTTCATATAAGTGGTCCTCTGTTCATTTTAAGATTGTACAATTTTATTTTACTCACTCTGCATCTCATTGGTCCGCTATGGACGGTTCAGAAACCTAGTGTCTACCAATGACAACATTGGTGGGCATTCTAAGCTAATAGAAACTAAAGCCTTTCCCCTTAGCATGCTGAAATAGAAGCCATTATTCGTGCATTAATCAAAAATAAAAGTTTGAAATATTGTTTTAAATTACTACACCTACCTATCGATGACTATCTAAATCACTGGTAGGCGGGTTTCAGAACTGTCCACAGCCCTCTTCTGAGACAGTGAGTAGACAGGAAGGGTGCCATCTTGTAATGAGCATTAGTGACGACCAATTGTATGAAGACAGGGTGGACATGGGTCAAGAGGTCCTTCAAGCACATTGTTTTTGTTTCTATACTGTACTTTACTTTTAGCATTTGCATTTTTGGATACTTGTAGGAGCCTGATTGGTTGTGCTCCAGTGACTGGCACGGAACATTACCGATGTACAAGCTCACAATGCCATCACAATGCAACTCACTGTAAGCTTGTACATCTGCGATTTCCCTTTTTTCCCGTCTTTTTCTAATTTATTTTAGGGAAAAAGCTACATTTCCCCCCCCCCCAACCCCCACGATTCAGATCAACTATTGATTATTTTATAGAACTGATAACATTGATTGATTGCTCTGAGTTTCACTTGATGCCATCGGGCAGGAGGCTTAGGGCAAAATTAGCAAACAAGAAACGTTGTTTGTGCCAACTGCTGTGGACATTTTAAATAAGAAAATGTTTAAATAGTCTAAATCGCCACTGCTCATGACCACTGTTGTTGTGTTAATGTGAGTGCATTTTTATATAGTATTTTAATGCACCTGTGTATTTTTGTAATGTTTTATTGTTGTATCTGACTGCTGGTGTGCCAAAGACAAATTTCCATTTTATGTCAATTTAATGGACAATAAAGTTTTCTTTATCTTTAACATCGATTAGTTCAATTAACGGTTGAACCTGTACTTACATGTGTGGCCATTGTTGAACAGCGTGAGTCCTGCATGCTCATTGGTCAGATCATAACCGTCCAGCGTGATGGCAAGCAGACTGGGGTCAAAGGTCACCGCATCTGTGTCAATATCGATGGGTGACTGGGACGTCCCACTGCAGTGCTTGAAAGCACTGGACCACGACTCCTGATCTGTTCAACCAATTGGAATGTTAAACATAAGTATTGTTGCTGTCGGGCAGAAACCTTGTATCTTCAAATGTTAATATTTTTTTCTCCCCACTTTAGTCGTTATGGCAATTGTTTCCTCCCCACACACATGTCTGTGTGTTGTCACTGCTGTTGTATCCTACTGACTCACCTGTCGGTGAGGAGCCACCACCTGGGGGACATAGAACCTTCGTCCTACTCCTCTCGCCCAACACTTCCCGCCGACAGGCTCCGCCCCCAGCCCGTAGGAGTACGTGCAGCGACAAATATCCCTCCCCCGAACACGGACCAATTGTGTTCATATTGACGCTCGACAAAGCCGGATGCAGCGCAGTGGATTCAAACCCCCAGACTCTGCGGTGGTGGGCAGCTACTTTACCACTGAGCCACCCGAACACCTGACTTTTTATATATTGTTTTATACAAATGAATGGCCTAGTTCGTCGTATGATTGTCACGCAAAAGTAGCGAAAATACCCACATTCACAAAGCGTTGAGATGTGACACATTGTGAGCTTGCCTTATATATATATTTGTTTCTTCTGTGAAAGTGTTTCGGTCGCTACCTTTGTGCTAACTAGGGCATTCATTTACAAAAAAACAACAACCTCGAAATATGGATAGAAGGTTTCTGCCCGACAGCAATGACGTCCAAGAACAAATGGAATTGCAAAGGTAAAAAGACGTCACCATACTTACCATCATATCCCCAATGTTCATGTGATGTACCTGGAATTGACAAAAGCAATTAAGAATCAAAAACAATTCATAGACAGAACAATGCAACAATTATGATTCATAAACGATTCATCACCAAGAATGGTATTGGAAACAAGTGTATTCATACGATGCATAACATGTTATAGGAATTATAGGAACATAAAGAAAAAAAATCGGGAAAGAAACAAATGTTACTGTTGCCATTACGGCTTTTCAAAAATTCCAACTGGATTTCTCAAAATTCTGCACTTAAACTGGCAGTTTTGACTTCTTAACTGAGAATTATGATTACATGTCTGGAATATAAAGTCCAAAGTCCTGAAAGGTTTTGGACAAAATGTATAACAAAGGAAAACGGTTAATTGCACGCTAATGATTACTTGAATTGCTCAGACTCGCCGGCAGCATTTGAGTTAACTTGCCCTCATGCATTTTCCAATGGTGGACAAAGCAGCAGTAGGCCGGTGGCTAGGTTCACCCCTGTAAATAACTTTTTCATCCACGGTCCCTGAGTTACATTGGTACTTTATAGAACATTACATTTATGTCATATTATGGTCTGTAAATGAAGGAACCTTTCCCCTTAAGTATGTCACAAGGAAAACTTGAGAGAATATCTGTTTCCATTAGGACAGATTGAAAATAACTTTATACTTGACTTTTAACCAATTGAATTCCAGCATCCCCACTCTGGGGGGAACATTCACCAAAAATAGCAGATATACAACTGCTATTATTGGTGAAGAGATTTGGTGCAGATGGAAAAATAATGCACCAAGTACAATGCAACTCAGGTTCGTTTGAATAAGTATAGAGGGTCTAAGTGGTTAAGCTGAAGTGATATTGGCAAATTCCAAATAATATCAAAGTATTCTGCAGCTCCCCTGGGCTTGTGTCACGGCACCCTGCAGAAGCCCTGCAGTAGGCTACCTAGTTCTTGAGTACAATTCACTACAAGTGAGTGTCAAATTTGTACTTGAGTTAAAGTACTGGAGTACTTGCTTTTAAAAATACAAAAACGGTATTCAAACGTACATGCTTTTAGAAATACTTTAAGTATTCAAAAGTACAAATAGTAGAAAGTGCATTTTATTTTTAATATCACTCCATTACTGTATTAACATTTTTCAAAGCAAATAACATTTATTGTCAGAAATATCAATAGTGAAAATAGCAGATCTATAAGCTCACAATGCCTAGCATTGCATTGTGTTGTGAGCTTGTAGATCGGTTATTTTCACTATAGGGCTTAAAGTGGCACTATGTAACTTTGTTTAATGAATACAATTACATTTTTTCCAATCTGTCTGGTAGAGTATGTTAATACAATATAACCTATACAATTGGGGTGGTTGTATTTTGTCTCCCTGCTCTTCTATTGAGAGATGTAGATTGTGTCAAAGGTCTAGACACAGGATCTGACACACATTTTGACCTGAAGGTCAAGATTCAATGTATCCCCTGAGCAAACAGGCGGCTCTATTAGCTCAATGGTAAAAATGTCAGCACTTGCGCAGGACACCGGGTTCAAATCCGGGGTAGAAGAGAAAAGTTACATACTGTAGTGAAGCTTGAAGTGGTTAACTCATAATGTTATGTTTCCCTTCTTAGAAATTGTACTAGTACAATACTCAACTAAATATAATCCGTTTTGGCATTTTCACATCCAATATTGATGATTATCTGGCATGGACAAGCTGAGCAACTCAGCCTAAAGGCAAAAAGCCTAATTATCTCCCCTGGCCAAGGGGGATTCCCTCTTGGCCTTGCATTGTGAGCTTGTAGATCGGCAATTTTTCGGCTGAATGTTCGCCCTCAGAGAAGGGACGCTAGGTTGCATGTGGTTAAAACATTCAACAAGACGATACAACGTCTCACCCGTTCCTCCGCTCTGGACATAAAATAAATTATCAGCTTCAGTTTTATAGTGTTCCATTGACTTTTTTGTCTCATCACTTTCAATTTCACTTGTGTATCCGTACCCTGTAGCAGTGTACACTGTACGGTATGAGTTCTCAGGGGTCCTTGAGGGAGTTCCAGGGGGTCCCCAGGTAAATGATGGATAGTTAGGAACCAAATGGAGCCTTATGGCTCTGTAACTCTGAGAGTGTACAAATGGAACCACATTTTGACACTCCCAGAGTTAAATTAACATTGAATGGGGGTCCACGGGCTAATAAGTGTCATTTTGGGTGTCCTTGACATGAAACAGTTTGAGAACCACTGCTGTACAGTATGAGTTCACTGTCCTGACAGGATTCAATTTGTGTCCGGACCTGAAAATGTATTTTGTTTTACTAAAGACTTGAAGACTGGGATAGCCGTTACTGAACACTTTAGCAGTGATTACTATACAGAACTATTTAACACTTATTTTAAGAAAACAATATCGCTTACACCCCTTTAACATTGGGATGGGACCTCTTAATCGGTGGCAGTGCGTAACGTCTCTTATCGTCTTTTAACATGCTTAAGGTTTGACCTTTGATTGGCTTCCAAATCTTATCGTAGTTGGATGGTTATCATGAGAAAGTGTTGACTCATTAGGTCTCGTATCTGATTGGACTAATGTTTCTCTACTAACATACCCGATAGGCTTACGTTTGTCACTGTGAAATAAATGAATAATTTTCCATCTTTAATTTCTATAGCATCCTGTAGAAATTAATATTCAGTTCTAAAATACACCAAACCAATGATCAAAAAACGACTCACATTTTTATACCAGCTGAACCAAATGAATCCCTAAGTAAACCAACTAGGCTTACATTCACAAAGATGTTGTCAAGAAATAGTGTCTTGAATAACATAAGTTAGTATAAAGCCCGGAGGCTTAATTTCAAGAAAGAACTAGAAAAACGTGACCACTTGAGCCGTTTTAAAAAAATAGAAAAAAGTAGCCCATCTACAAGCTCACAACACGTCGCTTGTAGATCGGCTATTTTTGCAAATTAAGAAAATAAAGGTGCTTTGAAAATGTTTGGTTAAAATGTTTGCTAAAATTGGAAAATAGGACGACCAGTTTAAAGTGCCTAATGGACATGTCCCCAGCAAAAAGTGTTAATACAATAAGGGGTGGCAATTTCGCTGGGACCCCTAATGACAGCCCAACTAAAGTTATCAACCAGAAAGTGACTGAATGGTGACTCACCCTTGGAGTGGCCCCCACTCTGCTCTTCCTCTGAAGAGGAAGAGGATGATGAGCTGGAGGCTCCACGCAGCACACCAAAGAAGAGAACGTGGAAGAGGATCCTCAGCTTCATCGTCATCCCCACAGCGTTCAGCTTCACTGCAGAAAACTTCCTTTGATGTCTCCCTGCCTCTCTCTCTCTCTCTCTCTCTCTCTCTCTCTCTCACTCACAAGCTCTCTCTTTCTCTCTCGCTCTCTCTCTCTCTCTCTCTCTCTCTCTCTCTCTCTCTCTCTCTCTCTCTGATCACTTCATAAAGGAAGAATGGAGACAGCCAATCAGGACACTAGACTCCCCCCCATTGGGTAAATGTACTGTATTAAAAAAAAATACTTATTAATTTATGTATTTGCATTTTTCATTTTTAAATACTTTGAACCTCAAATATATATATATATATATATATATATATATATATATATATTAACCACATACATACATATACATACATTTTCCCTGGCCTGCACAAGTGCATAAAGTACAGAGTACAAACAAGGGACAAAGTACACAGTGTCATAAAGTGCCATAGTCATCAGGCTACATACATATACATGCCCAAGCCCCCATACATTCTGGGCATGTCTCCTGCATGCTTACTATGGAAAATTTGCACATGGAACTGCTGGGATGTACACCAATGTACCGGAACAGATGACTACTTAGGTTAGCTGCTGTAAATGTTTAACTGTCCATAGATTGTACATACTCAACATATATTATCCATATGCCCACTGGATAGGCTGGCTGACACTGGTATCGCATCCAGTGGTGGAAGAAGTACTTATATTTATACTTACCTAAGTAAAAGTAACAATACCACAATGTAGAAACCAGTACATTTTTACTTGAGAAAAAAGTCCAAAAGTATTGGAATCAAAATATAATTGAAGTACTCATTATGCAGCCTGCTTGTGGCTTGTTTTGTATGCACACACACACACTGGGGGTGCACTGACACAAAGCAAGCAAACTACTACAAAGTGAACTCATCTCATTTATTAAAAACACATTTAAACCTTGATTAGTTCATCAGGGGGTGCTCCCTCCATTCCGACATCTCGCCACTCCGACTAGTGGCTTCCGCGTGCGGTTAGGGTTAGGGTTAGGGTTAGGTATAGGGTTCGTTAACGTCGGAAAGGCGACATGTCGGAAAGGCGAAATGCACCCGTTGACCAGAATCCCCCAGGGCTCTATTTACTCTCTACACTAGCCCCTTTCGGGACCCTGTTTACCTTTTTTGTATTTGGGAAGGCGGTATCCAGGGTCCCTTGTTACTCAAAGCACTCTCTCGTAGTCGCGGGTACCACTGTCTCGTCTCGGGCTAATAGCTCGTCGCTTAGAAGTTGCAGAGATTTCCCAAAGGTACCAAAAAGAGCAATACTAACGTGCGGTTAATCTGCATTAATGCGCTCGGATCGGCGCTGCCGTTTAACATTTTTAATAATTTAGTAAAGCTTAATTTCCTCTCTCACACTCTGCTCCACTTCCCATGTCCCGCCTCCCCGTGGTGACTGACAAGCTGCGCGTCCTACGCATACCTCTATGGTCCTACGGTACTGCCTCTGATTGGCGAGCTCCTACATGCTTGCATGACAATCACAACGCGGGGAGGCGTTGTGATTGTCAAAAAATAGAAAAATAGCCGATGTGCAAGCCGACAACGTGCCGTGACACGTTGCCGGCTTGTAGATCGGCTATTTTTGCCAAATGTTCGCTCACAGAAAAGGGACTCTGGGCTTTGTTAAAACATTGAACAACAAGATGATACAAGGTCTTACCCGTCCCTCTGCTCTGGATGTAAAAGAATCAAAACTCTTTCCAAGGGGACAGGAACCCTTTAAAGGGAACTCCAATTAACCACCAATTAATTCCACCTGTGATCAAACTTCTGATTGGATGAGAACTGTGTTAAGCCGAGTCCAAGTCTGTTGAGAAGGGCAAGAATCCACATCAAAGATGGACAATGGACACTGGAAGTGGAAAAGCAAATGTATTAGCGTGTTAAAATGCATCAACTCCCTGTGACTTCTAAAAAATAAAAGTGACAAACTGGTACCTGTTTATTTGGTTTGTCTGGTGGTGGTGGTGGGAGGGGCCATGTATTTAACCCATTAAACCTGGGAAAGCATCTCTGTCATTTTATACTTTGGCTATTCAAAACTTGCAGATATACAAGCTGACAGTGCGTCACTTTGTGCCGCGCTATGAGCTTGTAGATCTGCTATTTTTGAATAATCAAGAAAATGTGTGCACATCTTTGAATAGGCAAAAACAATTTACTCAAATCTTTGCTTCTGGGGGTCCCTGGAAAATATTTTGAGATGGGGTCGGCGGCCAAATACATATAATTTTGGGGGTCCTTGACATGAAAAAGTTTGAGAACCACTGATATAGCAACATAGGATTTTCAGTTTTCAGCTCAACCCATCTGATCGCAACCCTCAAGGGACACAGAGCAATTAGGGGTTATGAATCTTGCTCACACGTCGACATTGCTGGCCAGACCTAGAAGGCTCTGGCTCCCCAGGCAGGCTCACTAACCACTCAGCTATAGACCATATTCACACAGCGGCCATATTGCCATTAAGTCAATGAAATGCCACCCCAGTTGCCACAGCAACGCAATGTTAAATTCCAAAATGGCCACCGTGTGAATATGGACTATTGAGAGACTGCCTGTGAAAACAGTGGTCCCAGGTTCAATTCCCAGCACCGGCACTGGGGTGTTCCTGAGCAAGACACTTAACGCCTAATTGCTCCTTCCCTGGTATCAAGTCTGACCCCTTATTATTCATATAGCGCATTCCAAAGCCTAGGGGCCCTATAGGGCTTAACTGCATGTTTTGTAATCAAAATCTTCAAAGTAACTAGTAACTAAAGTTGACAACGAATTGTAATGGAATAAAAAGTATAATATTTGCCCCTTAGATGGACTAAAAAGAAGTATCACAAAATGGAAATACTCAAATAAATTCAACTCAATGTAAGTACAGTACTTGAGTAAATGTAGCCTACTTAGTTCCTTTACACAGCTGACTAATTCCACTGTAAAATCCATGTTGGTCAAGTATTTAACACTATGTCTTTGTATTGTCTTAATTACTAAACAGATTTGTTCTTTCAGTGTATTTACTGGACAAAGCCCTCCATTCAGTCCAGTGTGTTTGCATAACGTATAACCAAGCACCAGCAAGTGGCCAGAGTTTTAACTGTTAAGTAGACAATCTGTGTGCGTGTAGACGCGATATTTCCATATAATAGCTATATCTTCGTCAGTTGCTAGCATCAACCAATTGTGTGTGTTGGTGTGCGTGCGTGTTAGTCCATGATGGTGTGCGTCCAGTGCTGCGTGCTACATTACTATCTGTAGTAAATAGCCAACATACCATTGCCCTGTCTTACCCATGCGTGTGTGCATGCATGTGCGTGTAGGGATGCAACTATCCATTATTCTTCATTGTTCTTATCTTAGTTTTTAATATTATTATTGATGTTTTTTTACAGACCACACACACACTTTTGCTTATTGTGCCTGTGTGAGTATAGTGACAAAGAAACCCTTTCTATTCTTGATTCTTGTCACTTACACCAGTGGTTCAAACTGGGGGTCGGGACCGGTCCCGAAATTCTGGGGGTCCCCAGATGATTATTTTGTTGACAGGCAGATGTTGGTACCTGCTGGGCATCTCTGCCTGACTTCTCTCTGCACTTCTGTCAGGCCAACTTCAACCAGTACCTAAATACCAGCCGCAGGGTCTTCAGCTGGGAGCTATCCATCACTGATGTTTTGCCCCTTTAATCACCAGAACATCTCAAGATGGTGGGGCAGCAGTCAGGGACATCTCCCTGGATTTCGATAGTCAGGTTTTCTACGCGTGGCATCTCGATTCCCCCAACTCCTGTTTGCCAGAGCCAGAAACTTCCCTTCTTATGAGAGATATTTTAGGAGCTTCTTGACCTTTCCTGCCGTGAAGCCAAAGTCCCTCAAGAAGTGATTGGTTGTGCCCATACCCTAGGTGGGGTTGGCGAAGGGGACTTTTGGTGTGGAGTTTGCATCCCCGTGTCCCCCAGGGTAGGTACCCTCATAAAAACATGCAGTAATCCTGGTCTCTATACCGCCTCCCCTGGGCCAAGGCCGACGGCAGCCACACGGGATGTGGCGGAGATTTCCCTTGGCTGTTTCGCAAAGGCCACAGTTGTCCTCGGAGCCATACCATCGTGCCAAGGTTGGGAGGAAGGGTGTCATAAGTGGCTCTGATAAGAAAACTTAATTAGCTTAATGTGCAACATTGTTTTCTCACTCAAGAGTAAACAACCCAACATACAGTATAAAAGTACAAAAGTATTGGCATCAAAATGTAGTGCTACTCCTAATATTGGGAGTAATTTGCGAGATTGTACAATTCCACCCCATAGAATGGGGACATTTGGATGTAATTCCTTTCCATTGGAAAGGAATTACAGTGGATATTCCTTTCCATTGGAAAGGAATTACAGTAGGTGGCCAGTGACTTTGGCCAGTTTCACTTTCAAAACCTTTGCATCATGCATGTCACACAAACAGAATGCGATGCGTTTTGTTGATATAACAAGTTTGTTCATATGGGTCCTATTCAGGACCACATGCCCGCCCCTACTACCGTTAAATAGGGAGAATTGGAGCTGCGCACCCCCTATATGTTATTCTAGCACCTGCTAGCACCTGCGCTCCCCGTCCCCCATTATGCCGACGCCGTTAGTTGCGCGTGGAGGTGTGCCCGTGGGCGTGTTGTTGCTATCTCCCCCACATTGCCATTCTCAACCCACACATGGGTACGGCTTGGGGAGGGGGGATAGTGGATTCTAAAAGCACCCGCCCGTTTCTCAAACCACCCGCCAAGTGCACACAGACACTGCAATGGCTTTGTGCGTTGGACAATGAGCCCTGTTGCCATTCAGCCTTGAGAAATAAGCAACCGCATCTATGAAAACAAAAAGAAGCAACTATAAGGCCACATGAGCACTTCAAACTACTAACTAGAGCTTTCATATCCCCTAAATATTTTAGCCCGGCTTGACAAATAATTGACAAATTAGACCCAGCCCGTCAGTCATTTTTCTAAAGAAGCTTAATTGCTGCATTAAATCTTGGTAATTCGTTAAGAACAGGAGTCATTCCACCCTATTCCAAAAGTCTATATTTTATTTAAAAAACAGCTTGGAGCAAATAGGGCTATATAAATATATACACTGCCCCATAACCATTTTAAGAATGATATTCGGTTATTATACGAAATATACTTTTAATTGAGATATTTTCGTTTTTTCCATATTGCTGTCTGCATGTCTTAATAAAATCATGCTTTCAGCAAGCAAAATAAGCAGTAGGCTACAAAACAGTTCGGATTACTTTGTTTGATGGGAAAGAGTTTTCGTTGCCACTGTCGCAAAAATTGCTTGCTCAGGGTGGGATTGTGGGTCTCTTCTCTACATGTAAAGTGTCTTGAGACAACTTGTTGTGATTTGACACTATAATAAAATTGAATTGAATTGAATTGACATCCAATGTTACCTCGTACTGCCGCTGCCTGCTCTTGTCATTTGAAGAAATAATCCAATTTGTCTGAAGATCCATTATATGTCATGTTGGTTTAAACTTTAAAGAGTGCTGCGCAGTGACAGAAAACAGCTGGCTGATTGATTGATTTGACCTACTTTTGCGCTTCTGCCCTGATGATTAATTATTTGGCAACAGCTGTGTAAGAGTATAACTATTATAAATGGCTTTCATATACTCTTGGAAAGCCGTTGCTTATTGGGACCACAATACGCTACAAATTAATTAATATATGAATTTATTTGGATAAAAAGGTCGACCCGGCCCGGGTCAGGTCCCGTTGGGTTTGGGCTAAAATCTTAAGCACTTACATTTTTTATAAGATGATCGGATCATCTAGTGTGATTTTAATTTTGGCTGCTGTGTCGTTAAACCCATGCTGCGGGTGAATATTATATTATATATTATATATATTATATTATTATTATATTCCCCACGTAAACGCTATACGTTCATGTTTACTGTTAAAGGTTCTCAATCTTTTCAGGCCATCGGCCCCCCAAAATAACCATATTTGAACTGGGGACCCCCCCCCCCCATTTTGTTTGACTCGGTTCCACAGATAAATATTGTGAAAATAGCCGATCTACAAGCTCTCAAGGGTGGACGCGTTGAGAGCTTGTAGATCTGCTATTTTCAAATATTTTTCAAATACTTTTACTTTTGATACTTTAAGTACATTTTGATGCCAATACTTTTGTACTTTTACTCAAGTCAATTTTGAATTCTGGACTTTTACTTGTAACAGAGTATTTCTATATTGCAGTATCGGTACTTTTACTTAAGTAAAGAATTTGAGTACTTTTTCCACCACTGCAGCACCGCACCGACATTCCATAGGCTAAATCAATGCATTTTGTCATCGCATCGCACACTGCTCTACACACTCTGCACAGACACAAGCACGCAGAGATTTAGCTATTTTATGGATAGATATAGGCTATTAGATGTCATTAATTTATTTACCGCAATATTTCACCCGCGGTTTATCCGATATTAATTAATAACTATATTTGATTGACCCGAACCCACCCAAACCGCGGATCGCAGCAATGTGTCTGGGTTTGAGAGGATATGATTGATGTAAACTTAAAGTGTAGCTCTGTTCGGGATTACTGAACAAAGGTGGATGATGAAAGATAACGGGGACAATATGGATGTATAAGTTAACTTTAACTGCGTCACTTCAGAGGAAACTATGGAGCAACTTCACACCCCTGTTTACACACCCCTGGAATCCATTAGAATGGTGGAAATAGAACAATAACAGCCAAAGTGAGTACATATAGACCTTTCCTAAAACTGTTCCATTTATTATACCCATGTGCTACTGTATGTCAGTGTACCACCGCCCAGCCCTGTGGTCGACCAGCTGGAGGTCCATGGGTGCCTGTAGGAGCGTTGTGGCAACATGATGTAATTAATTATTTGGGAGCAGCCGGTGTGTACCAATAGTATAAATATTTTAAATGGCTTTAAGTTTCATAATATTCCGGATCTGACTAATATGACACGCTTATTGTTAACACAATAGGCTACAAATTAATATAAAAATGTATTTGGATAAATAAAATAAAAAAGAAGGAAAACAAGCCCAATGTGGCTTATAATAATCAGACCAGGCAACAGTGCAGAGGGGGAGATAGGCTAGAGCATATATTGGATCGGGGATGACGGCGGATGACGGCTAGCGCAGTCTTCTCTTAAAGGCAATGGCTTCTGGCACGGTGATTGGTTTTATCATTGTAACGCCCAAACCACACCTATGCATAATGTAACGGGGAGCGCAGGTGTTTTGCGGGGCGGGGGAGTACCACAGAATACCAAATTTTGCGGGGCAACGCCTCTTGCCTAGTCCGCACTCCGAAACTAGCGGTTTGCTCCAAGTGGTCCTGAATAGGACCCTATAGAGTCCTACCCACAAATCCACCATTTAACTTCCACAATCCACATTATCAAAACCATTGGTGTTGTGTGCTGGATTCGAACCAACATCATCTCGGGTCACACGCTCCATGCAGGAGGTGTGGAAGGAAAATGGCCAATGTCACTGGCCACATACTGTAGTAGATCGGGTGATGTTGTCATGGCCAGTGGCCTTGGTTGGCTGAAGGGCGATGTAATCTATTATTGGATTATTAGTGTAATTAGTAATGCATTGTGTTCATCATATGAATTCCTCATGGTGCAGTATCTTTATTTTTATTGTATCTTTATCTTTATTGTTGTTGTTATAATAAACCCTCTTGATTGTTGATTCATGTTATATCGATTTAAAATACGACAACTCTTAAAACAGTCGAGGGCCATAAATGCAGACACTTCAAGGTACATTGTTTTGTGTTCATAAAGTGCTCATTACAGGGTCACATCCTGCATGTCTGTGATTGCCACCATAAAAAAATTACCATAACGACCATTATAGTATGTTGGGACTTGGAACTGCTTTCCTCTTCAACTCAGCTTCATTGTCAGATCACAGGTTTACTGTTTTAAAGAAGCTCCATCGTTGGTAGTTTTCAGGAAAGGGAAGAAGAATAGCAATAGAAGTAGTTAAACAGGTCAGATATTCAAATATTACTGATGTGGGAATCCAGGTGAATGGTGCACCCACTGCACGCTCAAGCTTGTGTAGCACAGAATAATGTGTAAGGCTACCCTTTAGTTTGTTGAGGCTATAATGCTACTGCTGGCCTTGTCAAGCACATGGATGCTTACCATGTTTTTAACTCTTTCATTTGTGTCAACATCATTGTGTTTTATTTGATTTTATTCAAATGCATGTATTTATTCATCCCAGTTTACAAATGAAGTGACTTCCAAGGAACTGCTGTGCTGTGTCTAGAGACCTGGAGATACTGGTGAAACGGTATACATTGTATGTGTCTGTGTATTTTAATGCAGCTTTAGTTTTGTAATAGCTTCTTTGTAGCTGTGGTGCTGGAATTGTCCCCCCCGCCCCTTGTCCTTGCATTGTGCTACAGGATTTGTGTATCATTCACTGCAAAGCAAAGTAGGTTTATGCTGCATGTTCTTTTAATGATTACTTGAATACAGTGTTTGCATTATGTTGTAATACTAGGGCTGGCAACTAATGCATTTTGTCTGTTTCCTTAAAGGGACCAATCCAGCCACTGTTGTCCATTATTATTTTACCCTTTTTGATTTGTTGCTGTTTATTTTAGTTTTTCATTTGAGGTATAGTAGGTGCTGTAGGCATATATTTTAGGTTGTATTCATAGTGACGTGTTTCAATTGGTTTTCCCTCGTCTCTTTGTGTTAGTGGCCGGGTCTGCCCTGTTACACACAGCTTCCTTTCTCTCTTGGGACTGCGTGGGACCTTTGGTTTCAATTGGTGTGTATATTAATCCCTGACACTGCATGTTTTATATTGAATATTAGATGTTCTATTGCTTGAGTTGTTTGATGCCAGGCCTGTCCATCTTTCCCTAATAGTAATTTGGTAGTACCGTGTGCACGGGCCGACCCGACCCGCCCTTCCCTTGCCAGAGGAGAGTAACCAACTTGTCACTGGATTCGATAAATCTTGCCTTACTGACCTATTATTGCCCTGATACTTTTAACAATTTGAATGTATTCTGTAGCTATATTGTAATAAAGTGTCCTATTTTTTCCTACCCACAAAGTGCCTCTTGTACATTGTTCCTGTTTCTGGGAGAAGTAGTTAGAGTCCATTACAGTAGGGATGTCCGATATTATCGGCCGATATTAGCATAAAAATCGATATCGGGAAAATATCGGTATCGGTTTTTGAAAACATATATATATTTTTTTTTCTTTTTTGCCTTATAAATAAGTTACAGGAGTTTTTACTGTATATGGTGTGTGTGATATGAAATTTAAGCTTACCCTAATCACAGTAATCCCCGCATATATCGGTATCGGTTGATATCGGTATCGGTAATTAAGAGTTGGACAATATCGGTATATCGGTTATCGGTAAAAAAGCCAATATCGGACAACCCTACATTACAGTGTTGAACATTCTAATGGTTTACTTTAGGGGCTCCTCCTGCCCACAAGCAGCTTGTTGATCTGTTATTTTTCAACTAATGTTCCTCCCAGAATACGGATGCGCGGGTTCACATAAAACGTGAATAACCAGACCTTATCAGCTGCTGAGATGATGCAGTAATAAATAGGACTACGCTGCCCTCTGCAGGTCATAGGAGCATATTGCAGGGAGGAATATTGAGGTTGGTGTTGGGTGACATTGGGTTCAAGCCTGATTTGACCCTTTAAGCCCGAAGACCACCACAGCTATTACTAGATTCTGACAGACTGTGTTGCCCTTGGTTTCAAGATGGGGGTAGGCCCAACCCCTTGTGAGCTTGTAGATGTGCCATTTTCAGTATTTGTCATTATGAAGAAGTACTGTAAGGATTAAGTTGTTAATATTGTGCTATACATTATCTTTCTGTCACACACACATAAAAGTACAATATTTGCCTCTGAGATGTAGTGGAGTATAAATAAAAATATTGACAATTGGAAATACTCGAGTAAAGTAAAAGTACTTCAAAACTGTACTTAAAGGGATATTTCACTTTCAAAACATGTTGGGTAATTTTATCGTCTACTCAGGCTTTTGTGAGCACCCCAGACAGTTTTTAAGTTGCTTGATTCAGTATTTAGATTTTTGATTCATTTTATCAGACACGAGTTGCATATCGTTCAAGATTCAATATCTTTATTTGTTACTTCCCATATACAGGTATACGAGAGCAAAATTTCTTGGGTTTCGAGTCGACTCTTCAACATTGTAGCAACAAATATAAAAAATATCAATAAGTAACAATAGTAAATAACAGTTAACTAAAATATATGTACAACAACAATAGCACACTGTGTGCCTTTGTTAGGTGCTGTGTGCTACTTGTTACCGTGTGTGTGTGTGTGTGTGTGTGTGTGTGTGTGTGTGTGTGTGTGTGTGTGTGTGTGTGTGTGTGTGTGTGTGTGTGTGTGTGTGTGTGTGTGTATTTGTGTCACTGTTATCATCTGGGTGCCTCAAACTCAAGACTATATCTTCCTATTTCCAGTGTAATGTTTTCTATTTACAAGTCATGCCTTTCCCCATGGGGCATGGTATTTTTGTCCATTACTTTCCATCTCTGTGATTTTGGTCTCATGGTGCGTGGTAGTGTAGTGCAATGTACTATACTGTTCTGTACTGCAGTGGTTCTCAAAGTGGGGTCCGGGGACCCCCAGAGGTCCTTGGAGGGGTCCCCAGCAAAATGCGTTAACTTTGGCTATTTTAAAATAGCAGATATACAAGCTCACATCGTGTCACTTCGTGCCGTGCTGCGAGCTTGTACATGTGCTATTTGTTTTATTATTATTGAAAAATCTTGAAAGTTTTTTTTTAGAACATCCTCTCTTCTGGGGGTCCCTGGCACAAAACATTTTCAGATGGGGGTCCGCGGCCAAATATATATATCGATTTGGGGGGTCCTTGGCACGAAAAGGTTTGAGAACTACTGCTGTACTGTGTGTGTGTGTGTGTGTGTGTGTGTGTGTGTGTGTGTGTGTGTGTGTGTGTGTGTGTGTGTGTGTGTGTGTGTGTGTGTGTGTGTGTGTGAGAGAGAGAGAGGGTGGGTTGGGGAAGAAGAGGGGAGGTGGGCATCATTCTACCATCATGCTTTGCTATGGTCTGGCTGTGTGTGAAGGCTGTTGTCACAGTGCACTTTAATGTCCATAGCGTCTGTCTTCAGAGTCTCTTTGTCCTCCTTCAACGGTAGCTTCCTGTGGCAAACACAAACACACACAGCCTGGAATTACAAGACAGTTCAAATCATATCGTCGCTGTCGAGCAGAAATCTCATATCCATAAATTAATACACTATTTTTGTACGATAGTGACACACAAAAGCAGCAAAAACAACAACCTCCCAACAAGTATTGTTATATTGTGATATTGCTACATTTATTTAACTAGAAAATCTGAGTACTTCTTCCATTACTGAGTACCAGAGCTTCTGTGACTTACGTCACGTGTGCTACGTAAGACCATTTTGTGTTGATATTTTTGTGAATTAAATACATAGGCTATAGTTATAGTTATAAATAGGCTAATCTACCGACAACTACTGTCATCTTAACCCTGCAAGACCAGCTGTTGTAATAATACAACATTTGTATTTTATTAAAAAAAAGTGTATAACTCATTTGTTTTCCTGTTATTTTTTCACCTAAACATCATCATTGGATCCTATTGTTTAGTCTTGCTATGTCATTGGCCAGGATATTTGCATATAAATACCCCCCACAGAGGCAGGAAATGTCACAACTTGAAAATCCTTGAAGGAAGAAAAATCTCTTTTTGACTGGACAGGATTCCTCACAAAAAAGTAAGTAAAACGTCAAATGTCAAATTGTTTTAGTGAAGTATACAGACGTTTGCCATGTTATTCTGACAGTGAGTAAAAATGGCCTATAGGAAATTTTGCTACCCGTTAGACCCAATGTTATTACAACATTTCAATAAAACCTTACGAAAACTATTTTTTTCTAAAAAACATTATATTTTCCTCTCCAAAGTACTCCTACAACACCATCTGAAAGCTTGAAACATTTTTTTTACAAGTAGAAATATATCCGGGTTAAAGGGATAGTTCACACCCAAAATATTTTTTTTTCTATCGATTACTCACCCAATTCAAGGATTTTTTCTTGTTTTTGTCGCATTCCTAAGCCAATAATTTGATGACCGGCAGCGGTTCCGACACAAAGAGTCTCCTTTGTGTCTCCTACCGGAACCACTGCCTACCGGTCCGCTGGTCATCAAATTATTGGCTTAGGAATGTGACAAAAACAAAAAAATATCCATGAATTCAAGTCTCCATGGGTGACTAATCGATAGAAAAAAATGTTTTTTTTGGGGTGAACTATCCCTTAGCCTAGTTCAGACCAATGAAACAAGTTACTTGCTCACACAAAGCTCTCTCTCTGTCTCTCTCTCTGTCTCTCTGTCTCTCTGTCTCTCTCTCTCTCTCTCTCTCTCTCTCTCTCTCTCTCTCTCTCTCTGACACAACACAAGTGCACAGTTTGCACACACAGTCTAGCCTGAATCCGTCTTTGCACCCACATGCCAGCGAGAGAGAAAGAGACGAGCGAATGAGAGAAAGGAAGGAGAGTGTCAGCTTATTTGTTAACATTTTTATATAAGAGTATACAATATATGTGATATAATAGGTTGATGTGCTATGGAAACCAGCCAGGTAAAAAAAAAGACACATGTAGGCTAGCTGCGTTCGGTCCTGAGTTATAAAGCAAAGCTGGCATTACTTTGAGTGAGTGATCTGAAAGGCTTTATGTGACAACAGTGCAGTAAGGGAACATTCCTCCAGCTTTTGTCCATTAAGACAGCAAACACCTGCTGCTGTGGGAACAGAAAAGCTGCCAAGAATGTTTTCAGTGAGACCGAGGAGGCAACCCTGAGTTCACACTCTATATAGCGAGAAGGTGTATTTAAACTATGTCTTTGTCAATGGCTTTATTCTTTCTAGACATTTCCTGCAATAGACCTTTGCAGTGTTGCTATCACTCAGCGCTTTCAGAGAACATACCGATGAGTGAAGATGAAATGAAATGAGATATATGTGTATGTGAGAGAAATCTGCTTCCATCTGAAAGACTACCTTATTTTTATTATCGTTTGTTTTGTCTGTACAATTCAACCGCAATGTAGTTTTGGATGCAGGTAGTGCTATCTGGCTACCCTGTACCCTGGAAATATAGAGACGGTAGATATTTCCTGTTTGTTTTAATATCAAATGAAATTAGGAGAGAGAGATACTTTCTGTTCATCTGTGGGGCAAAACGTTGACACGTCAGTCAGAGTGGGCTGGTACAGTAGGTGTGTTTTTTTTTGTTAGGAAATATTAGTCAAAAAAGTATAAAAGACCACATCACCACTTTTCAACCTATCCTACTAAAATTGGCTTACGGGCGGACCACGTCGTCACGCGCATGTCACTATGACATGAGCCATAACCATATAAGGAGTTCCCAATGCAGCTACACCCAAATATGGACTGTGTTGTCTAACCTCAACGTGTCGCCATGGCATCATGCACAAACAAATCGGTCAGTTCCATATGGGCTCAAAAGAGGGCATGCCCACATATGGGCATATACTGATGACATCAGGGATCTCCATGTATGGGCATAAAAGGGATACTGACAAAAAGACGGGTACAACAGGTACTCTACTCGTTTCAGAGTAGGAGGGCTTCATGAGGTCCTACCTATGATGTCAGGCTGCTGACGTCATAGGCATAGGCCTATATAAAGACATACAGCAGGAAGATTTCACGCCCAAGGCATAGGCCTATATAAAGACATTCAGAGAGGATTCTTCAGTGGGATCATACTCGGGAGTGTGCAAGATAGAAAGTACCCACGTTCAACTGGTGTCCAAGGACGATGGGGCAGTGACCATTCTGAAAGTCTAAAAAGGAACATTAATGGAAATTTGACAAAGCTTTGTAAAGTGAGCAAAGATGATATCAGAATGTGACCCGAGCAGGACAGAGACCAGCGAGCCGGTGGTACTAGACATCGGAGCAACAGCTGTGTCTGCGCCGGAGCTGGAGCCCAACTTTGGCTCTTCGGAGCCCTCAAAGATGGAACCTGGAGCGGCTGTTCACACACTGGACCCTTGTGAAAACACCCATGAGCAAGAGAGGCACAGCAGACTGAACGATAAAGACAACTTGGCCCCGCCAGGTACTAAGGGCAGAGACGTCAACTGTTTCCCAGATGACCCAGAGTTTGCTGATATCGTCCACAGGGCAGAACAAGCTATTGAGAGCAGAGTCTTTCCTGCCAGGATCTCCCAGGGTTCCAGTGGGAGCTACTTCGTCAAGGATCCCCACGGGAAAATCGTCGGTGTTTTCAAACCAAAGTCGGAAGAACCTTACGGTCTCCTTAACCCCAAATGGACCAAATTCTTCCAGAAGTTGTGCCTGCCGTGCTGTTTTGGGCGAAGCTGCGTGTTGCCGAACCAGGGCTACCTCTCGGAGGCTGCAGCTTCACTGGTCGATTCCAAGCTGGGCCTGGGAGTGGTGCCCAAAACCAAGGTGGTCCATCTATCCAGCAGGACGTTCCACTACAGCGCTATTGAACGCTTAATGGGCTCCTTGCCACCCAAGGTGGGTTCATTTCAGCTGGTTGTCGAGGGTTACCATGATGCATACTATTGGCTGAAACGCTTTGAGGCAGATCCTCTGCCAGAGAGCGTCAGCCTACAGCTGCAGTTACAGTTTGAGAGGCTCGTCGTGTTGGACTACATTATTAGAAACACAGACCGAGGGAACGACAACTGGCTGATCAAGTACGAGAAGCCAGTAGAAGAAGAGGGAGAGATAAAGGACAATGAATGTCCAGAAAACAGTCCAGACTTCTCTTGCATCAAAATAGCAGCCATAGACAACGGCCTTGCATTCCCCTATAAACACCCCGATGAATGGAGAGCCTACCCTTTCTACTGGGCGTGGCTACCCCAGGCCAAAGTGCCGTTCTCCCACGAGACCAGAGACCTCGTCCTGTCCCGTCTCTCTGACGTCGACTTCATCCAGGACCTCTGTGAGGAGCTCCATGGATTGTTCAAGATGGATCAATCCTTTGACAAGACCATGTTTGAGAGTCAGATGTCTGTCATGAGAGGCCAGGTGTTGAACCTGTGCCAGGCGCTGAGGGACGGGAAGAGCCCCGTCCAGTTGGTGGAGATGCCCCCGATGGTGGTGCAGTGCATCCGCTTCGGAGGAAGCACGGGCAGCATTGAGCTCACGCAAACTTTTCACTGCAAACGGCCATTCTTCGCCTCCTGGTAGTCAGAAGGTGAGGAGGGATCTGGAGGGATGAGACGGGGGGAGGGGGGGAAGATAAGAGAATACATTTTCCTGACTATTATAGTGCAACGTCTTCTCGTTATCCTATCGGGAAAGAGGTGGAAAGGGAATGGCGTTGGTCTAGTATCACACTGGACTTGGTGTATATGTTACAGTATGATTGGAAAACCAGGATAAAGGTGTGCTCGTTTTCTTCGAGTTCACCTCCCGCACAAGAAATAACGTCTTGGAGGTACCGAGACTATGGGGGACGATGATTTACGATTCTGTCCCTATCGGGACATAACTCGGACGGCGCCGAGTCAGCTGAAGGTGACTTCACAACGCTCGGCGCGGCAACTCGCTCACCTAAGCTCACTCGCCGGTGCCTCTCGTGGCTCAAGTCACCTTCAGAGGTGCACGAGTGCACCTTCTTCAATCAGACTGGTTTTCCAATCATACTGTGACGTATATAGCTGTCTACTTGAAATTTAACACTGAGGATTTGACAGTGTAGATTGGGATTCAAGTATAGTTTGGTTCAGTGATTCTCAACCTTTTTAATTAACTCTATCAACACTGAAATATATTCAGTGTTGATCCATGGGTCCATTTGGTTCCATTTATACACTCTCAGAGTTACAGACCTGTGAGGGTCCATTTGGACCCCCTGGTGGACCCCAGACCCGACGTTGTGAACCAGTGCCCTATTGCAATAAGGGAAAGGGGAGCAGATGGAAGCAGGAGATCGAGGAAATCCAGCAGTGCTTACCACCGAGCCAAGAAGTTGCCATTGAAGCCAAGAAATGACGCTAGCAGAACTTCTCAGGAGATGTGTCTCTCCTGGAGGTTTTTACAGTATGTGCCCTGCTGAGAAGTCATGTAAAGAATGGAGCTGCTATTGTACGTTCTCAGCATGGCTTGACGACACACTAGTGAAACAGATGGGATTTTCTGCAAGAACAGCTCATCTTCATAAACTCTCCAAAAAATGTCTGATGGGGGGGGGGGGAAGAGAGTAGAACAGAATGGGTGGATCCTGAATCTGTCTATGCAGGGACATTCTGTGTTTTGAGGATTCATCTCTGCAACTCGCCGATAGCGTCGCCACAAAATGTAAACAAGTAAGTGAATGTGGTCTCGCACATCTCTGCGTTAATGGAGCTTACTTCGTCTTCCCAACCAATCAGAGTGCGAAGCATTTTATGAAGTGTCTGCGACCATTCATTTTTCCCAGAGTTATACAGTATGTGACACTGTCTGCGGAGGTCCTGCGCAACACATTTTTGTTGTTTTGAAGTCAATTTCACCACGTGACACATTTGTGTTGTCTGTCTGGGGGACTAATCTGGCCACATTGTTGTGCACAAGGAAGTACAGTCCATGCATGTTTTCCCCACATATATATATTTTTTATATTTGCAAGTGTATAATGTAAGTCAAAGGTGGTCAGATTGGGTCAACCTTGATCAGATTTGTAGTCACAGATTAGCCACAGGAAGCCCAAGACTCATTTGTTTTTTCTTTTTTTTTCTTTGTAGGAAAAGTCAATGAAGGTCGTAATGATCTAAAACGATGTGTTTCAGGTGATGTATTATCCACCTATGGATATACGTCACATGTACTGATCAGATGAAGCTCATTTATATCTACTGTATATATAAATGCACAGTACATGTGTGCATTTCCGTCCGTGTGTCCCCCGCATATCTCGAGAACCAGCCAACCGACCAACTTCAAACTCGCCGTGTGTATCACAGAGGACCAGAGGCAGTGATGGGAAGTAAATCAGATCAGCGGTTGTCCAGAAATCCTTCTATTATTATAGATAAATCCAAGTACTATAATAATGGGTACTGCAATAAGTACTCACAGCGGGTGCTCTGACAGTGGTTAGGTAAAACACGGATTCTGACAACAGGTACAACAGGTATTACATAAGTTGAGTAGTTTGCGTTCCCACTGAGCATCGTGCATCGGCCTAGTATTATCTATATTATCTATGTCTGTCTCTCAATTCGGCAACAAGTTGGTGCGTCATACATGAACAATGTAATAGACTCAGTCTAGACATCTTATATAATGATGACGTTCGGGACAGCCAATCTGGTGATAATAATGTCACCGGTTTGCTTTCTGGCCCTGTTTTTGCCCGTCAAATAAATATAAACAAATACAACAATTTAACAATGTCCAGTGGGTCAAATCAATTGAATCCAACATAAATTCAGGGATCTCGTAGCGGCCCAAACTGTTTTTTTTAAATAGTCTCGTCCCTATTAATATGTTCCTTTATCGAGGCTTGGTTCTTATAATATTATTATCAATGGGTTTGACCAGCTGACGCTGACTGCCACTTCACTTGCATGTCCTGGTCCTCTCATCTCGTTACATAACATAACATATACCTAAGCGACGAAACGTCTGACGTGACTGTAGATGTTACTCAACTGGTCACCATATTACAATCTGCGAGACAAAAACAATCCTGTTTTTTACCCATTAAAACCGGGAACGCATACTGTGTCATTTTAGATTTTTAGCTATTGTACCATTATTTTATACTTAGCTATTCAAAAATAGCAGATATACAAGCTCGTAACGCGGCATCGAGTGCCGCGCTACGAGCTTGTTGATCTGCATTTTGTTTTTAAATCATGAAAATGTGTGCAAATCTTTGAATATATATATCTTTTTTTAAATATCTTTAACTCGAATATTTGCTTCTGGGCATTCTACAAATGTCTTCTAAATCCTATGTACATCCTCCATTTTAAGTCTTTTTTTCATGTCAAGAACCACCAATTATATGTATTTGTCAGCGTGCGGACCACCCCATCTCAAAATATTTTGTTCCAGGGACCCCCAGAAGCAAAGATTTGAGTTAAAAATGTATATATTATATTCAAAGATTTGCACACATTTTCACGATTTTCTTTTCTCAAGAATAGCAGATGTTCAAGCTCATAGCACGGCACCCGGTGCCGCTCTATGAGCTTGTATAGGCTATCTTAAAATGACACAGATGCGTTCCCGGTCTTAATGGGATAAAGAAAGGGAAATGAAGGCACTCACAGGTAGGCTGCTTTGCCCTCCTCCATGTCTTTACGCTCCTTGGTGCCGACGGAGGTCTTGTTGGTGCACGACGCGCAGCGCGTGGTGATAAACATGAGGAGGCCACACTGACGCAGGAAGAAACAGCTGACGTCGACCACGACCAGGAGCAGCAGCACGGAGCCCAGACCCAGTCCCACCAGCACCCCCACACCCAGTCCACTGAACAGAGATTCTGCTGAGACAGGGGAAACATAACACACATGCACACACACATAACACACACACACACACACACACACACACACACACACACACACACACACACACACACACACACACACACACACACAGGTTGGTATTACTAAACTTGTGAATTTATGACGGTAATTTATTTATTTATTTTAATACATTTCTTATCCCACGATTTTGTAACCCATTTTTTCACCCAGTGCCAATTGTCTAAGTAATCCTGGGCGCTACACTCCCTCTGCCAGCCTAGGGAGAGCCTAGAGCCTTCAATGCATGAGAGCTAGCAAGCCGCTTCTTATCACCTGACAGGGGGGAGGTTCCCTGGTTAGACGTAGCGCATGGAAGGAACACGTTGTTCCTGTTTCAATTTTTTTTTTGTTGTTCCAACCAGTTCCTTTCCCCTCCAACCAGTTCCTTTCCCCTCCATCAGGCGAACAGGGTAATTTTGACGGTAATTTTATGATACAGCACTGACGAAGGTCCTATGACTGCTTTTTGGCACCTTTCGCTTTGAGCACAGAGCACTTGTGCACACACAGCATGTTAAAATAAAATAAAAAATACAGTACTATATATTTTCTTAGTCTCTGTCTAAGGAGTCTTCCTTAAAGGTTTTTGTAGAGTATTTTTCTGCCAGTTTCCTTTGGTGCCATTTTTAACCCTAGCCTTAAAGCCTAAATGGCCATAAAGTAAAGAATGTAAGAGAGAGAGAGAGACATTGGTGTCCCTCAAATCACTGCTGCTCATGGGAAGAAATCAGTGGTGTAAAATAACGAAGTACCTAAATAATAAGTACATTTACTCAAGTAGCCTACTGTAATCGAGTAGGCAGGCAATTGAGGACAGTGACCAAACCGCCGTCGTAACTTCAATTATTTTTTACCTTTATTTATTCTCGAAAGACATTGTTGCCATCATTTGCAGTGTCGTCGAGATACAGCACAGTACAACATCAATACAACATCAATATTCATATCTATGACAAATTCAGAACAAAAACAAAATTAAAAACAGTTACGGACATTTGTGGGTAGATCTGCAATCAAAGATTTAAATTGACCATATGTTATGGGCGAACTGATCTTAAATTTCAGCTGTAGGTCATTCCACGTACATAGTTGGGGCACTAACGCAAAAGGCTGTTTTCCCTAGTTCAGTTTTTACCCTAGGGACTTTTAGCGTCAGCCAGTTATTTGAGCGTGTCCCATGCGCTCCAGGATTCCATTCCATCAAAGAATTAATATATAATGGCAAAGTCCCATCAATTGCCTTAAAAATAAATAGGTACCAATGTTTGTTTTGCCTGTCAGCCAAGGATGGCCAACCTACAGTACTCTGTCATATATTATGCATAATGTAGGGTGTAGTTGTTTTTTGAAACCCATGACATGTCCAGTAACGTTTGACTGCTGTAAAACAATCATGATACAGGAACCCTTATGATGTAGTACCCCTGCTTTGTCACAAGATGGAGCACTTTACTAACAGTCTCATTAGGATGTCCAAAATTAAACTTAGTATTGTGTGTACACAATGGAAAAATAGCATACTGATTAGTATGTACATTTAGTGGAAACGGAAAAGTGATAAAGGATTTAGGGCAAGATAAAATATTATACACCTTTGTTGGGCCGCTGGGGGGGGGGGGGGGGGGGGGAGAGAGAGAGAGAGAGAGAGAGAGAGAGACAGACAGACAGACAGACACAGAGACAGACACAGAGACAGACACAGAGACAGACAGACACAAAGAGAGACAGACAGACAGACAAAGTCAAAGTCAAAGACAAAGACAGACAGACAGACAGACAGACAGACAGACAGACAGACAGACAGACAGACACAGAGTGAGAGAGAGGCGAAGAGAGACAGACAGACAGAGACGAAGACAGACAGACAGACAGACAGACAGACAGACAGACAGACAGACACAGAATGAGAGAGAGACGAAGAGAGACAGATAGACAGGGACGAAGAGAGACAGACAGATAGACAGACAGACAGACAGACAGACAGACAGACAGACAGACAGACAGACAGACAGACAGACAGACAGACAGACAAACAGACAGACAGACAGACAAACAGACAGAGTGAGAGACGGTGGAGAGAGAGAGAGACAGACAGCTAGACACCAGTGAATTGGTTGGGTGGGGGTGGGGATGGGTTCTCTAAGCTTGCCGATTGGATCAATATTTTCTCAACACCACAGGCTATCAGGATTTCACCATTTAAAGTTTATCTGAGTTCATCTGCTGTAAAAGCTGCACTTTCAGAGATAGCACACACCTCTCCGTCTCGCCTGAAGTGTGTGTGTGTGTGTGTGTGTGTGTGTGTGTGTGTGTGTGTGTGTGTGTGTGTGTGTGTGTGTGTGTGTGTGTGTGTGTGTGTGTGTGTGTGTGTGTGTGTGTGTGTGTGTGTGTGTGTGTGTGTGTGTGTGTGTGTGTGTTTGTCAGCAAGGAAAAGAACAATACATGGAAAGTTTAGTTTTTGTTTAAAACACTTGCGTTGATCAAAAGACACGTGCAGGGATTAAAGCAAAAACTAATCTCACAACTGAAAGTTTTTGTTAGGTAAATTCCTATTCTGTGATTTCTTCCTACTATTCTACATACAGCCAACCAGATGGTGCATGTGTTTTTTACCATGCAGATTGTACCAGTGAAATATACCTTGTGGTTTAACCTGCCAATATATTACATTATATATTCCTTTTGACCCCAAAAAGTTTTTGAGCTGTCTCGTTAAAAAAAATAGAAAAACAGACATTTCTGCTCATTTAACCCTGATTGGCTGGTGATCTATAGGGTCATTAGCAGTGGTGGAAAAAATACTCAAATGTTTTATTTAAGTAAAAGTATCGGTACTGCAATGTAGAAATACTCTGTTACAAGTGAAAGGCCTGTGTTCAAAATGTTACCTGAGTAAAAGTACTAAAATGTTTGAAAATAGCGACGCGTTGTGAGCTTGTAGATCGGCTATTTTCAAATAGCCTATGTATAAAACAGGGCTAAAGTGGTTAATGTATGTTTTATAATGTAATAATTTATATCTGCAAAGTAACAAGTAAGTTTTCAAATAATTGTAGTGGAGTAAAAGATTTTCCTCAGAGATGTAGAGGAGTAAAGTAAAAGTACAGAAAATTGGAAGTACACCAGTAAAGTGAAAGTACCTCAAAATTGTACTTAAGTACAGTACTTGAGTAAATGTACTTAGTTACTTTACACCACTGTCTATAGGGGTCATTAGTATCATTATTTAATTCCCCCATGGCAACTTGTGCCTTCGGGAGCTGTTCCTATGCATCTCACTGACACTATGAGCTCATTACGGCACTCAGTGCCGTTTGAAGCTCCTTGATTAGATGTGAGGTGCTCTTCACTTGATCGATGATGATTGAATGGGCACTCATTGATTGGGGGAGTTAGCAGGTGCTAATGCTTTGTGCGATAAACAGAATCATTAGTGGATGTGATTTGGCCTTTTTTTTCCTGAGAGCTGAATTTAGTCTCTGTTAAAGAAGTGAGCGAAAGCAAAAGTTTGTCTGGAGGAGGAAGTCCGTGGACAAGTAAACAATCATTAAATCTTTATCTGTTAGCATGCAGACGAACGGCTTTTCACTGAAGCACCAAGTGCCGGCCTGATGAGACAACTTTTTAAAAAATGAAGAAAAAAAAAGAGAATAACTTAGCAAACTGATTTCAGCCACTCTTCTAAAATAACAGATGCCAGAGGCACTAAGTCATTTAAAGAATCAATTTATACCTTCCTTAACTGTAATCAAAGGGCAAAACTAAAACCAGAGGAGGACAGACGAATACTGCTGTGCAATCGACATATGCATGGGAGGGGGTTCTGTCTGTCTGTCTGTCTGTCTGTCTGTCTGTCTGTCTGATTGACTGATTGATCTGCAAACAGCTCTAATCTGCAAACAGCTCTAATATATTCGTATCAAACCTTTTTCAATGCTATGAACAAAAATAAATACAAAAGCTCTTTAATAGAGAGCTTGCTTTGGAACACAGATGACAGAACACAACACTGGTAACCAAGCCCAGTCTTTTCCCCACAAAATAATTTGTACTGTGAGAATTTATGAGGGGGAGGTGATTCATTTAATGGGTAGAGATAAAGGCATCCATTTTGATTTGCTGGCATCATTTCCCAGTAAAGTCTCATCCCCAGATAAGAGGAGGTGCCTCTCTGGATTTCTCATGAAGAGCTTTGATGACATTATTGTGCAGCTCACCATAATAAAACCTACCATGGTTCCTGGTTATTTTAAATCAAGTTTCTTTTATGGATCACGACCGGGAACACAATAGAGTTGTTGCAAGCAAGTGTTGGCACTTACAGCATCGCATCAGGCCTTACTGCTGTTTAGCATCACCATGGCAACAGCACAGGAAGTCTGACATTTGTCAAGCAAATGAGTCAGTGTAAAACTACAGGTGTCCATATGGAGAGAGGAAAGGAGAAGAGAAGAGAAGAGAAGAGAAGAGAAGAGAAGAGAAGAGAAGAGAAGAGAAGAGAAGAGAAGAGAAGAGAAGAGAAGAGAAGAGAAGAGAAGAGAAGAGAAAAGGAGAGGAGAGGAGAGGCCCTGTTTATAGGACAGCCTGTCTGTTAGTGGACAGATGGGAAATGTAAATGCTGAACAATAAACAAGGAAATCTTTGAATTTCGCTTCCATTTTGCTTCAATAGCAGCTACAGCAGTGGTTCTCAAAGTGGGGTCCAGGGGTACCCTCAGGGTATGTTGAGGGGGTTCCAAATGGACCATTCACAGGTCTGTAACTCTGATCAGGTGTACACAGGGTCCTGAGTTATGGGGGGTCCTTGGAATTGGATAACCACTGAGCTAAAGCAGTGGTTCTCAACCTTTTCAGGCCGCGACCCACCAAAATAATCATAATGGGGACCCCCCACCTTGACAAGCACGTTGCGAGGCGTTGTGAGCATGTAGATCAGCTATTTTCATTTTGTGTGCCTCTTTCTAATATTATTTGACAATTTGGCCAATGTTTGACCAGTTTTATGGTACAGTTTGACGCAGTAATGGTCTTATTTTTATTTATTTATTTTATAGGTATTAAAAAGTATCTTAAAGGTCCTTAAATCGTCACTTTAGAAATGTGCAGATACCCTGTAATACACGTATACTGTATGTTGGTGTAGAAATGTAGAAAACAGTGTCGCACATTAACCCATTTAGACCGGGAAAAGCATCTTGTGTCATTTTAGATTTCTTTGGCTATTCAAAAAATAGCAGATATACAAGCTTGTAGATCTGCTATTTTTTGGAAAAATCATGACAATCTGTGTTTTAAAGTGAATATTTTGACTCCGATCTGTGCTTCTGGGGGTCCCTGGAACAACATATTTTGAGATGGGGGTCCGTGGCCAAATACATATCATTTTGGGGGTCCTTGACATGGAAAAGTTGGAGCACCACATACTGTTAGGATTTAGAAAACATTATATATGTATTTGGCCGTGGACCCCCATCTCAAAAATGTTTTGTTCCAGGGACCCCAAGAAGCAAAGATTTGAGTTAAAAATGTTCACTTTAAAGCACACATTTTCACAATTTCCCTAAAAAATAGCAGATTTACAAGCTCATATGAGCTTGTATATCTGCTATTTTTTAATAGCCAAAAAAATCTAAAAATGACACAGATGCATGCGTTCTTATTGGGTTAAGCTAATCATGTGGGGACCCCCCCAGGGGAGGTGAGGTGACGTGATGTTCACCTGTGATGTCTGGCTCCTGGGGCATGAAGAACTGGTAGAAGGTGGGCTCCGACAGGCCCTTGACGTTGCGCGCCGTGATCTCCACCTGGTAGCGCGTGTTCCACTGGAGAGGCTGCAGCGTGGTGAAGTCATTGGCACCCGGCACCAGCTTGGTCATCCACTGATCCTCCTTATCCTGACAGAGGAGGAGAAAGACAGAGAGAGGGAGAAATACACAGAGAGAGAGAGAGAGAGAGAGAGAGAGAGAGAGAGAGAGAGAGAGAGAGAGAGAGAGAGAGAGAGAGAGAGAGAGAGAGAAACACAGAGAAGGGGGAGAGAGAGAGGGAGAGAGAGAGAGAGAGAGAGAGAGAGAGAGAGAGAGAGAGAGAGAGAGAGAGAGAGAGCATGAGAGAAAGTCAATGATTGGAATGGATGATGCTGTACATTTCATTAGTGTGTGCAAACATCAAAGGAGAGTGGAAGCAGCCGTGTTTCACTTCTATGAACAGCACCTCATCCCCTGTGTTTAATGTGGAGATCCAGAGAGCTGTGGGAATCTGTGACCAGAGCTGTGTTTGGGATTCACAAACGCAGGAACACGCGCACACGCAGGAACACGTATGCGCACGTGGGAACACGGTTAGGTTGATCTGCTGGTTCTCAACACGTGCAGGCTACCATACGTTTACTGATGTAACCTGATATGCCTCTGTTTTTTTCACTGTATTCAAAGAGCTTTTGTGTCTGAATGAGACACACAGGGACACGTGCTAGGACACCTCAGCATCTTGCGCCAGTTAAAATCCTTACTACTAATTGAGCAGGACACCCATGGAGTGGATAATCAGTGTCCGCCACGGCAAAACGGCAGATGCATGCTCCATATAACTCCATACTTTCCACAAAAATTACTCAATATTCTGCCTATAACACCAGCTGCTTCCCATACCGTTACTGTGCTTGCACAATGTACAATTAATATGAAACGCATTACGACCCAATACCTACAATATCTAAATCACTTCCGCAGGTACTGCAACGTCAAAATCCTCACAACTTTTTGGACAACAGATCTACAAGCTAACAACGCCCCGCATGTCGACAGATCTGTTCTTTTTTCACACCACGTTGCCAGTAGCCCCTCCCCGTTTTACCCCACAGTCTATGGGGCAGAGACCATATCTTAGCAACACTCAAACCGCTAACTCTCATTGGTCGTGTCATGAGTAAATGAGCCAATGAGCTGAGGGCACTTTCCAGACACCCAGAATCGCATACTCGCACAGCTTGCTGACACGACAGTCACACATAGCAACGAGAGGGGAGAGAGTCAGTGAGAGCAGAATCACCGTCATTTCTCAAATACGTCGCCCTGTCATTCATATTGATTCCCCGACCTCAAAATACAGACGATTTCTTACTTTTTAGTGTGATGTCTGTGTTCTTGGCTCCTTGTGGCTTTGTTTTTATCAGAGCACGAGAGCATAAATAAATAAATAGGTGTCGGGCTTCGGGCCGGGCTCGCGCTGTAAAATTTCCACCATTCAATGTAGGATCGCGATGGGATGTAACATTACAGTAGACACCTCAAATGTTACTGAATATCATAAACAACACAAGAGTCACATACCTGACAACATTTCCAAGGTGTTTACAGTTACAGTTCTTATATGACACAATCCAAGATTCCCCTATAATACAATACAAAAAATAACGCTGTGACCCAGGGGAATAGCGCCTTCTAGCGGCAGTGATGTCAGACTTCGGCGCTCTATTACGGCTTTTGGAATCCACTTTTAAAGTGTACCACCAGCAGGGTTAGTTAACACCAACACCACCACTTTGGGTCAGTACTCAATAAGAAACTAATAAGGCCCTATCTTGCGCGCCGCCTTACCCCTTATCCCTTAACTGTTTTGCCAGTTTTTGCTATTTTGAATTAAAATAAATAATAATCAAATAGCCGATCTAAAGCTCACAACGTGTCGATGTAGATCGGCTAGTTGAACTATTTTAAAATGTTTTTAAAATATGTAAAATATAGCTAATAAGTTTAGTGATAAGGTGTAAGGCAGCGCGCAAGATAGGGTCCTTAAAGGTTAATGATTTTGTATACTGTAGTACAATACAAAATACACAATATTCAATGTCCAATGCACAACATACAAGACAGTATATTCAATGTACGTATACAAGCAGGAAATACAAAGCAGGAGATGCAAATACAGGATAGCTAATGGAGCATGTCTGATGTTTTTGTTTTGTTCTGTTTGTCTTTTAGTGGCGAGGTTGAGGAGTTATTTCCATATTTATACTGTTTTAATGGATCAACAAATCCTAGCAGCACGCACAGCCTCTCATTTAAGTCATGAATGATAAGTGACACACAGAAACAGAGAGCACAGCAGGAGCATCGTGAAATCAATGGAACCGGTGACTCACACACGAGCTGCAAACAAAAAACTAAACACGTTTCAAATGTCACAAATCCAGGGCAGCTACTGTATTTGGGAGAAGGAAACAAAATCAATGTTTCTGATTCATTTAGGTTACTTCCCAGTGAGAGATGTAATTACACACTGCCAAAAAAAAAAAAAAAGTAAATGTATCCGTAAGGAAATTGGATTGGCCTTTTGTTCACTGGCTTAACTTAAATTCACTTTCCACTGGAACTGTTCTTGACTTTGTTTCAAATGACAGACTTTAACATTTATCACATAATCGCTATTAGCCATGCTCAGTAGGGTGGGGCGGTATAACGCGAAAGTAATCTGAGGTCTTTTAAAATGATGTATCCATTAATACCTTGATAAAGTTTCACCACGTGATTCAATGCAAACGGACATACAGAAGCTGAATGTCTTCCAAGTGGAATCCTTGGTATCTTTATACTAGACCAATGGTTCCCAAACAGGGGGTCGGGACCCCCAGGTTGGTCCTCAAATTATTTTGGGGGGTCGCCAGATGATTAGCTTAATGTGCAACATTGTTTTCTCACTCAACAGTAAACAAACCAAGATACAGTATAAGTGTGTACAGGGTATAATCTGCACATTTCTAAAGTTACAATTTAATGTCTTTTAAGACCTTTTAAATACCTCTAAAAGTCTAAAAATGTACTAATAGTAAGACCATTACTACGTCAAAAGAAACCAACAAACTATACTATAAAAAACATTCAAACATTGGCCAAATTGTCAAAGATTACCTAAGAAAGAGGTAAACATTTGTAAAATAGCTGAACTACAAGCTCACAACGAGCTTGTAGATCGGCTATTTTCACAATATTTATCTGTGGAACAGAGTCAAACTAAATATAATGCATCAACTCCTACAATTCCAAGTGCTTGTCAGGGTGGGGGGTCCCCAGTTCAAATATGATTATTTTATGGAGTCACGGCCTGAGTCACGTTTTGGAAACCCTTGTACTAGACTACAATGATGCTCAAAGGAGTCGTCGTCACTATGTGATACTCACTGTCTTGTACTTGACTATGTACTCAATGATGGGCATTCCTCCATCGTCCTGTTTGATCAGGCCCAGTCGGTAGGCCTTGCCCATCCCTCTCTGCCCATGGACGGCTGGGGGGCTTGGTTCTCCTAAGGAAGGCAGGGGGGGGAGATTGGGATTGAACACACGTGCGACCAAATTGGCCGTTATGTGTCTGCAAGTACACTGAGAGTGTACTAATGGCTCCAAAATTGAACCCGTTAGGGTCCATTTGGTGCCATTTGTACACTCTCAGAGTTAAATTAACACTGATGATACTACAGTTTGGGGGTTCCAGTTGTCAAAATGGTATCAAATTGGAGCCGGTGGTCTAATGCATATCAAATGCTGGGGGTCATTGAACTTAAAATGTTTGATAATCGCTGCTATAACCGTAACAATTGTCTCTTATGGGGGTCCGCGGGCTAATATGCCTTGACATGAAAAAGTTTGAGAAGCACTGTCCTAAGCAAAGAGTGGAGGCACCGGGGTGAAAGAGTGGACTTACGGATGGGTAACGTCTGGAAGGTCTCCATGTGGCTGAATTCTCCCTGACCCTTCCCGTTGATGGCCGCTACCCGCACCTGGTACGTGATGTTGGGCTCCAGAGGCGTCAGCACCACCGTCACTGCAGTGTGATGAAGACACAGAGTCACTTCACTGTAGTTCAGTCAGATAACTCACCAATAGGTTGAGACCAATAATAGCTTGATAACTAATTTTATTCATAACATATAAATACAAGTGTGAGTATTATATTTGATCTTGGCGTTCAGTCTCTGCTATACATCACTCCCCGCTCAGCAGCACATTAGAAGACAAACATTTAAAGGGATAGTTCAGCCCCAAAATGACTTTTTTTCCATCGATTAGTCATTCGCATTCCTAAGACCATATTTGTCGCATTCCTAAGACCATAATTTGATGACCGGCAGCGGTTCCGCTATAGGAGACACAAAGAGTCTCCTTTGTATCTCCTACCACTGCCTACCGGTCCGCTGGTCATCAAATTATTGGCTTAGGAATGCGACAAAAGCTAAAATATCCATATCCAATATCCAAAAATATCCATCTCCATAGGTCTCCATAGGGTGACTAATCAATAGAAAACAAATATTTAAGAGCAGGGAGATATACTGTACATACAACATTCAGTGGCAGCACTGACAGCAAGAGGAAGTTCAATGAATCAGGTGAGCTTAAGTAGACCGGCAATTTGGTCAGCTGCTTGACATGTTACATACAGTACAATACATCGCCCACATGGTGCTGCACACGCGTGCAAACCTCTCGAGTGTATCTCCCTGAACGAGCTTGCAGTCTACGCATCATCTACGCATCAAATCTTTGTTTTAGTTTTTACATTAGCCACTTGAACCCTAGCAACCCTTTTCTGAGGCGAACTTATAGCCAAAATAGCAGATCTACAAGCTCACAACGCCTCGCACTGCGAGGCGTTGTGAGCTTGTAGATCTGCTATTTTGGCTTAGCTTGTAGATCTGCTATTTTTGGCAAAGAGGTGTAGGTGTAGAGGGGAAAAAGCAGACCAAGTAAAAAAAAAAAGAAGTTTAGTCTGAAACACAATTTTATACGATATAGAGGGGGTCCGTGCTTCATCTCTCTCTCAGCTAGGGGGTCCTTGGCCTGAAAACCGTTGAAGACCCCTGGTTTAGATATAAAGTCACAGTTGAGAGAAGAATTCTGAGATATAAATTTACAATAGCGAGGTAAAAAATACATCTTTCAATTTGTATTCAGTTGTTGGAGAAAGCTTCTATAAGAGACCACGTGGCATCACAACCCAGGTCCTGTGTTAGTGTGTGTGTTCACAGCAGAGGAAAACATAAATCCATCACAAAGATCAACAGCTTTCATTTCACCTGACTTTTATCCTTATTTTCATTCAGCGCTACGGTATATACTGTAGACCAGCAGAAAACTCGGAATCAGATCTTTTTTCATTTCACTTATCTATTGGCTGCATCAAACAGCCTAAAAGATAAACCATGAAAAGATGAAGATAAAGCCTAAAAGATATAGAATAAATTATGCAGCTAAAATATATACTGCAGCTGGTTGCGCAAGCAGGTTGTGTAAGCCCAGGAAATCCTTCACTAGGTTTCTCTAGTGAATAGATTTTAACTTTGGATGAGAGACGTTCGTGTGAAAGCACAATGACACCTTGGTAGAAGTTGGGGTTCCGTAGTTACATTGTCATGATGTAACTACAGTCCAAATTCCAATTGGTGAGATACCAAGGGGTCCCCAGCAAAATGTGTTAATAAAGTGTCACAGTAAGTTTAACCTCTTTATCCATATTTTATACTTTGGCTATTCAAAAATAGCAGATCTACAAGCTCGTAAGTGCCGCGCTACAAGCTTGTAGATCTGCAATTTTTGAAAAATCTTGAAAATGTGTGCAAATCTTCAAATCTTTTTTTCTAAAAGGCGAACATAACACAACACAAATCTTTTGCTTCTGGGGGTCCCTGGCACAACATATTTTCAGGTGTGGGCCACAAAACAATTTGGGGGTCCTTGGCACGAAAAAAAAAATTGAGAACCACTCTCTGTTCCACATTACAGTTCCACTGAATAAAGCAATTTCGATGTGCAATTATTATTTTATGTTTTCCATCTAAGTGCTGCCCAGAGCATTCATTTATGGACTCCAAAATGAGGGATATTATAAGCGATGAGACGTTCAGGTTTGTCAGTTCCACTCAACATGTGACCGTTTGTCCTCTGCCTTCCACGTTTCTTTTTTCAAAGAAACCACTTCAAAATTGGGCGCTCTGCTTCCTCCGCGCTGTCGAGAGGCTTCCGGAAATCTATTTGCTGTCATGAAGGCGGTCGGCCCTTTCTGCCCCAGTGCATTCTGGGGTGACCCTCCTGTCAGGCGGGAAGGAGGAGGTTCTGACACAAGCTGTGGCTGGGGGCGGGGGGGCGGGGGGGGTCTCTATGGGTTGGAGTGGCGGTGGGTGGAAACATCTCAGTACAGCTGTCACGATTATGACATTCTTGTTGACGATTAATTGTTATACAAATAAATGCCAAGTTAGTAAGTAACCACTTACCTACCAACCACCCACCAACCTACTTACTTACTAAATAATGTACAGTACTATGGCCAGGACAGGTCATTACTAGTTTTATACTTAAAGAAGTAGTTCACCCAAAACATTACTTATTTTCTATCAATCACACACCCCGTGAAGCATCGAATTCATGGAGATTTTTTCAGTTTTTGTCCCATTCCTAAGCCAATAATTTGATGACCGGTGGTCTCTCCGGTAGGAGACTACCGGATACATTAGCATCTTTCCATCGGTAATCAAATTATTGGCTTAGGAATGCAACAAATTCAATGCTTCATGGGGTGTGTAATTGATAGAAAATGTGTAATTTTTTGGGTGAACTACTCATTAAAAAAAAAAAAACAGAAATAGTGGAAATAGCAGATCTACATGTTCACAACGCGTTGTGATGAGACCCATTGTGAGCTTGTAGATCTGACAATTTCGCAAAAATAATTGTTGACACAATTATATAATGCATATGACAGAGGCTCACTAAAAAGCTGAAGGCTTTGTGAGAAGATCAGTGGTTTAAAGTAACTAAGTACATGCACTCAAGTATGTACATAAGTACACTTTTGAGGTAATTTTATTTTACTGGAGTATTTCCCATTTTCAATACTTTTACTTCTGCTCCACTATATCTCAGAGGAAAATAGTTTACTTTTACTCCACTACAATTATTTGACAGCTTTAGTTATTAGTCACTTGCAGATTTAGATTATTATCACAAAACATACATTAACCACTTATTATATATTTCGGCCATTTGAAAATAGCCGATCTACAAGCTCACAATGCGTCACGATGCGACGATTGGACTTGTGAAATGGGACATTCTGCACAATGAGTATTTTTACTTTTGGTAGGGTTACGTATATTTTGATGCCAATACTTTAGTACTTTTACTCAGGTAAGTTTTGATTATCTGACTTTTAGTTGTAATACTACACTGCAGTATTGATACTTAAGTTTTTTTACTTAAGTAAAAAAAATGTAGTGTACTTATTCCACCACTGGAGAAGATGACACGAGAGACAAAGAGTCATGAACCTCTTGTCTCACGCTCCACTGAGAGGAGAGGGATGGCTTATAGATGTGGGAGGGTTGGGATCTTTAGCGTGAAATGACTGAGCTGAACCTTGTGCTGGAAAATGCTTTTTCAACCCTCTGAACTATGAATCACTGACCTGCAAAAAAACAGTTTATTTCCTCATGTGTGTTTGTGCTGATATCAAACAGCTGTTATCACCCCAGGATTTGTTTCAATATCACACTATGGAAACTGGTGATATGCACAGAGATTTTGCACATTTATAGTAGGATGGAAAGGACCACAATGGAAATAAGCCCTCAGGCTTTGTTGAGTTATTTTATTCTTTTGGGTTTTTTCTGCCCTTATTGTTATTGATAGGAAAGTAAGCTGACAGGATATGGGGGGAGAGATGGGGGGGCGACATACAGCAAAGGCCATCGGGATCGGGAGTTGAACCCGCGACATGCTGTCAAGCTGGATTACCAGCATACTATGTGATATGCGCCTGGACCGCTAGGCCAGCGGGTGCCCCATGTTTTACCTTTTTTTATGTGTATACTTTTGTTTTACTATGCATCGTATGCCCCCACTTATTGTTTTCAATAAATATGTCAATTGATAATCAATCAATCAATCAATCAATCAATCAATCAATCAATCAATCAATCGGTTAAAGTAGTGGTTCCCAAACTTTTTAGCTCAAGACTCAAAAGAGAAAATGTTGCCCCAATGTAGTGGAAATAGCAGATCTGCTATTTTCACAACTTCTTAAACCTTTTTCTAATTTATTTATGGAAATTATTCGATGTTTTCATTGCATTTATGAAATACTTTTGAAAGATGTTGGAATTGTCTTTTTTCGTTTCTTTTATCATTTATTTTGAGATTTTTCAATGAAACAATTAGACAAGATTAACAGACTCAGACCTACATACAAAACAGTCAGAATTGTTTTTAATTGATGAAAAGCTTTGATTAAACGTATTTTAATCTTTTGAAATATATTTTTTTATGTAGGAAACGGACAAAAGGAGATACCCATAAGAATTGGTCCGCGACCCAAAGATGAGTCACTGCTTGGGAAACGGTGGGTTTAAGCATGAAAAGTGAATTCCAGAAAACACACAACTGTGTGGGTTTTGAAGCAGCTCGAGTCTCGACTCACTCTGCACGCCATGTGACTGGACCGCCCTCCATTCCTGGGAGCCCGCCTCCTTGTACTGCACCAGGTAGTGTCCGATGGGAACGCCGCCGTGCGAGTCGGGCTTCATGAAGGTGACGGTGGCCAGGCGCTGGGACACAGACGACAGACGCACGCTGTACGGCTTGGATGGCACGTCTGCAAACACACAATCACATTGATCAAAGACTGATTTATGCAATGATGTACTATATGTTCTATGTTGTTCGTTTCTAACATCCACAACCCATTTTCTAACGTATTCATTGTGGTCACTCATTTAACCCATTAAGACCTGAGGCCGATTAAAAAGAAAATGCTATATCAGTGGTTCTCAAACTTTTTCATGCAAGGACAACCCATGTATCTGGACACCCACAATCTCAAAATCTCAAAAATAATTTGTTCCAGGGACCCCCAGAAGAAAAGATTTGAGTACAAAATGTTCACTTTAAAAAAATATATTCAAAGATTTGCAAAAATTGAGTCATGATTTTTCTAAAATAGCAGCTCTACAAGCTCATTGCACGCCACAAAGTGACGCGCTATGATACTATGATAATGGCTGCCTTCTGAAGAACTGACTGAAAAGAACAACAAAAAGTTTAGCATCAGTGGTCCTGGGCATCGCCCTTCATGGAGATATGTGCCATGGCTGTTTCCATGACCCTCTAAGACCCAAATAATTAAATTAAAACTGGAGAAGAATGATCCTTCTTTGGAAGTACTGTAGGGTAGCCTACCCAACTGGAAAGCCAGAGGCGGACTCTTATTTGTAGAAAATGATCGTTAGGCTATTGAATCCTAAGGCCAAACGATAAGCATATTTAACAGAGAGAAAAAAAGATGACCCAATAGCTAAATGATGGTTAGGACCCGTTGCACATAGGCTCGCTCTAATGCCTGACAGCGAGTCCCGGTTCGATTGAGACGTGTGAAACATAGCTAAGGCCGCCTCTGCCTGGAACCTTCTCAAAGACCCCTGGGCGTCCCTGGACCGCACTTTGGGAACCACTGCCTTAATGGTTAGCTTTGAAGATGAGACATGGTGAGCTGATGCCTTTTAGCCAGCTTTCAAATCATCCACCATCCCCTGCTCAATCATCAGCTGTGGAAATGTTGCGTTCATGTGTGCGTGCGTTGATGCGTGCATGTGTGCGTGTGTGTGTGTGTGCACGCAGCTTCTTACCCGGTATTTATTTTCCCAAACCATGGCAATTCAATCTCTACTGAAGAAAATTGAAGCTGTTGTGTATTAGGCGGAGCTACCATAAATACAAAGTACTTCACTAAATAGCGAGCACTGCGCTAAATCAGCAGCACTATTCGAGATTAGGCTGGGCTGAAAAGGGGTGTAAAAGCTGTAGTGGAATTTATCTCCATGTCAATTGTAAATAAGACTATTAGCGAATAGCGGGAGCGCTTCAGGGATACTAAATAGCCAAAATGGTTAGAGAGCTCTCTGAACACATCAATTATGGAATCATATAGATGTCAGGATCCAGATGGGAACGTGTGGCTCCATTGTGGATCTCGGACTTCAAGTGACCAGTTTCAGCCCCATTGACTTTCCATTAAGAAAGCCAAGTATAATATGGCCCAATGGCCTAATGTAGCATGCATACAAAGTTTGGCGCTGATCGGTCCAGCAGTTTGCGAGATTAGCTCATCCAGCCATGCACACGCGCACACGCACGCGCACGCACACGCACACGCACACGCACACGCGCACACGCACACACACACACACACACACACACACACACACACACACACACACACACACACACACACACACACACACACACACACACACACACACACACACACCCTCTCATAGACAGTCTCTTTTGGTTGTTAATCTGAAGAAGCCAAGTTGTGTCAGGGTTGTAGACTCACCTGCTTGCGCTAAAATGAACTCCTGGTATCGCAATCCGATGTTGTTTCGGGCCGTGCAGTTGTAGCGGCCAAAATCTCTGTCGGACATCGGTGTCACCTGGGGGAAAAAAATATTAATAATCACCATCATCATCATCAAATAAAAATTAAGTGAGCTTAAGCTTTTGATGATTTTATGAACTTTCATAATAGGATCTATGCACAGCAGCCATGTGGGAAAGAAATTGGCCCTGTTCTTACTTCCTTCACAGGTGTTACCAATATTAATGAAGGCTCTGTTCCATTCTGGTCAAACAGAGTCAGGGTGCTAACACTCTGCTACACCAGTGGGTCTCAAAGTGTGGTCCAGGGACCCTCATGGTTCCTTGAGGGGCTTCCAAGTGGCCCCTTACGGGTATGTAACTCTGAGAGTGTACAAATGGAACCAAATGGACCCGTAAGGGTCCATTTGGTTCCATTTGTACTCTCTCAGAGTTATGGGGGTCCTTGATATTAAAAAGGTTTTAGAACCACTGTGCCTTCATTAGAATCATTGGTAACACCTGTGAATGGAGTAAGGAAGAGGCCCAATTTCTTTCCAATATGGCTGTTGTGCATAGAGCCTATAGCAAGTCAACTAATGAGACAGAGTTCGAGTAGCCTGCCTCTACTTATGTAAAAGTATCAATACTGCAATGTAGATATACTCTGTTACAAGTAGAAGTCCTGTATTCAAAATGTACTTGAGTAAAAGTTCAAAAGTGTATCGGCATCAAAATATACTTAAAGTACCAAAAGTAAAAAATTGTTTGAAAATAGCCAATCTACAAGTGATGCGATGCATTGTGAGCTTCTACTATTTTCAAATGGACAAAATATATATATATAGGGCTGGTGTGTTTTGTAATAATATAAATAATATATACATATTATATATAATATATATAATATAATATATAATATAATAACTAGTAAAGTTTTCATACAATTGTAATGGAGTAAAAGAGGATTTTCAATACTTTCACTTCTACTCCACTACATTTCAGAGGAAAATATTGTAATAATTTCCTCTGAGATGTAGTGGGGTGATGTAGAGAAGTGAAAGTATTGAACATTGTAAATACTGAAGTAAAAATTGTACTTAAGTACAGTACTTGAGTACATGTCCTTAGTTACTCTGATGGTACCCACCTCCAGCAGGGACCGGCCCACAGTGTGGTGTACCCGCATGTTGGCTGTGCCGTCGATAGAGATGGTGAGACGCTCCCTCCTCCACAACATGGTGGCAGGAGGGTTGGACATGACGTCACAGCTGATGTTGACCGGGTTCCCCTCCCAGGAGTAATAGATTGTGTGGTTGGTCAGGAACTTGGGCATGTCTGTGTATACAAAACAACACACGAGAGGAAATATTTCATATCGACATTTAAAATTATGAAACAATGTGCTAAAAATATGTTTTGATACAAATTGGGCCATGTATTTTCGTGAGCCACGCACACGTAAAGTGGGTGAGTGTTTCGTTAACGATCGCAGAGAAAGGAGGAGACATTCACTGCCGACATTTTTATCTCTTTTTCCCCTCTTTGTACATACAGTACAGTATAGTTTTACATGTGTGGATGATATGTATGTTTGTGTTATTTTTATGACCACAATGGAAACAAGGACTTGTTTGTGTTATCCTTTTAGCCTTAATGTCTGACGGTATACCATGTGCTGTTTACATTTCTGACTGATAAAGTATTCAATCAATCGATCAAATACTATGGAACCATGCACTCACACTCGACGTCCAGAAACATGCTCTTCTGATGGCCTCCGATCCTGCTGAGAGCTTCGCAGTCGAGGCGCCCCAGATCAGACAGCCTGACGCCACTGATGCTCAGCGTGGACTTGCCGTGGCGGCCGCGGACTTCAAAGCGCCCATCCTGGCTCTAAACACGCACGCACGCAGGCAGGCGCACACACACACACACACACACACACACACACACACACACACACACACACACACACACACACACACACACACACACACACACACACACACACACACACACACACACACACACACACACACACACACACACACACGCCTTTGCGTTACTATACAGGTGAGGACATCAGCATCTTAAAGGTTATATGAGATTCATTTTCACTTGTTTTATTTTGTATGTTTTTGGGGGGTTTTATGACCTCAATTACATCCAAAAAACCTGAACTTTGAACACTCAGTGGATTTTCTGTGGTATGGGGTTTTCTGAATAATTAGGCTGAAAAGTAATCCAAGCTTGCCCTTGGATAGTGAAGTACAGGCCATTAATCCCGCCCACTCCCCTCCTCGCCCCTCCCCACCTCGCGGAGCAGAGGCGATGATTGACAGGCAAAATCCCTCAACAGCGACACCCGCAGGCAAAGATTTCTTTTTTTGAGTGGAATTTTCAGTTAAAACTTTTTATTCACGTTTGAAGGACCATGACAAAGACTTTTAATGCGTTGTAAAACTGAATGTCATGAAACCTTTAACCCAAAGACTTTTTGATAGTGTCAGACTGCTAACATCAAAATCCATGCGACATTGCATCCCCAATGTCCCCCCTCCTCCCCAGCCCAGCTCATAAAAACAAGAAAAACAAAAACTAACAGGAAGAAATATTTTTCTAATTGTAAACCTAGCTGAAAATAGCCAACCTACAACCTCACAACGTGTTGCAATGCCAGGTGTTGTTGAACTTGTAGATCGTCTCCGATTGTACGTCACTCACCAGCACGCAACAAAGTATAAATCAGGCACGACCAGCCGAACTCCTAAACCTAAACTCTAAATGTCTGCTCGAAATCCTATACCCAACCTGAATCTTTTCCTAAATGTACCGTAAGCCAACTCCTTAAATCTTTTTTTATTTTCGTCCTGATGAAGCTCTAACTGTTTTTTGCAAGTTCTAGACAGTGTGCGGGACACCTCTTTCTTTAATATCATAGATCGCTTTCTGAACATTTGGACCTGTTTGTCTTTCGTACCTGTCACTAACCTTTGATAGCCTACTAAACCAGACGAATTTGCCAGTGTAAATATAAAAATATCCCTCTGCAGATTTGGTCCCGCTTGGTTGTGATTGGATTTCCCTGCCCCTGAAGTTGTGGGGCGCCCAGTATGCAAATTTGGGGTGGGTTTATCACCAGAGGCATTTATTTGAATACGCGCCCCTTGGAAATGCAGGTTCCACACAGAGATATTTACACAGTGATATTAGTCTGGCCATGCCAGGCTAAACCTTTGAGGTGTGCATCGCCCTTCTTTTTGTAGTTTTTTTTTTTTTTTACCATAATTTAATGAAAATATCTATGGGGACATTTGGCTCTCACAAGTAATTACAATTGTGAGAGCCAATGTGTGAAGGAAATGAAAGGAAAAACGCCACAGCCCCCCGGTGATATTGGACTATCTAGTCAATTAGAGTGAAACAGATCAATCACTGGTGTAATCGACTGATGCGGCTAAATAAAGAAATGCATTCTGGGAGCTGCCCTCATTCTCCATGCCACACTTGTTTCTCACTGATAAATCACCCTGATAAACCACCTCAATGCTGGAAATTGATGCATTATAGACTGTAGCTGATCAATTACTGATACTTTATAGACTGTAGCTGATCAATAAACCTCCTCAATGCTGGGGTTTACAAACTTTTCCATGCATGCCAAGGACCCCCAAATTTTACTTAAAAAAAAAAAAAAACAGCCTACAATCTACAAGCTCACAACTAGCTTGTAGATCCTGTATACTATTTACTATATATATACTGGTAGAGTATGTTAATACAATATAACTTATACAATTGGGGTGGTTGTATTTTGTCTCCCTGCTCTTCTATTGAGACATTTAGATCGTGTCAAAGGTCATGTCTCACCTAGACACATGATCTGACACGAATTTTGACTTGATGGTCAAGGTTCAATTTATCCCCTGAGCAAGCAGGCAGGCTCTATTAGCTCAATGGTAAACATTTCAGTAGAGGAGGAAAGTTACATCTACAAACAGCTTTAAGCAGGGAGAGGGAGACTAAAAGGGAGAGAACGTCTCAGTTGCACTCACTGACTGCTGAAGTTTGCTCGAATATAACGTAGCTGATACCTTAATTTAGTGAGATCTACAGATGTTGACAAACAGTATTCGGACAAGTAAGTGAAGTATGCAAAAGTGTAACCCATTAAGACCGGGAATGCATCTGTCATGTTAGATTTTAACCACTTTAACCATTATCTTATACTTTGGCTATTCAAAAATAGCAGATATACAAGCTCATAGCGTTGCGCTGAGAGCTTGTAGAAAGAAAGCATGTGAACATTTGTGCAAATCTTTGAATATATATATATTTTTAAGAGAACATTTATTACCCAAATCTTTGCTTCTGGGGATTCTACAAATGTCTTCTAAATCCTAACAGGTTTATGAAAAAAACGCATGTTGCTAATCACTGGTTCTCAAACTTTTTCATGTCAAGGACCCCAAAAATTATATGTATTTGGCCGTGGACCCCCATCTCCAAATATGTTGTTCCAGGGACCCCCCAGAAGCAAAGATTTGAGTTGAGTTGTTTGCTTAAATATATATATACAGTATATATATATTCAAAGATTTATTTTAAAAAAAATAGCAGATATACAAGCTCATAGCGTGGCACTCGGTGCCGCGCTATGAGCTTGTCGATCTGCTACTTTCAAGTATAAAATAATGGTTAAAGTGGTTACACAGATGCGTTCCCGGTTTTAATGGGTTAAGTAGTCTAGCTAGGGTCACTGCAGGATGCGCACACAGTGTATGCTAATGAGTTGTTAATGTCTTCTGATGATGTGGACATAACCAGTTCTGCTAAATCAGCCTACAGTATGATATAATTGACTAGCCGCTGCGTAAATGCCTATGCTGTGTAATGATAGTTGTGCTAGCATAATCAAATTTAACTTAATGTCAACCCCTGTGTATAGTCCAGGTTTTAACCCATTAAAGACCTGAGGCCGACTCTACGAATGCCTTTTAAATCAGTAGGCTAGTTCTCAAACTTTTTGGGCCAAGGATCACCAAAATGATATGTATTTGGCAGCGCGGACACCCCACCCCCCCATTAAAAAATATTTTGTCGTTTAAACTTTTTACTTTAATTACTTTAATTAGTTGATTAATACAAAACATACATTAACCACTTAAGTCCTAATTCATACTTCTTCACAATCACAATGCATAGTGATGCAACATGCTGTGAGCTTGTAGATCAGCAATTTTTTTGTTAGAAAAAAAACTTTGGGTTTTATGGAAGATTCTTCTGAACATATTGACCAATTCAAGAGCTCTTTACAAGGCTTTATGGCAGTGGTTCTCAAACAGTGGTCCGGGGACCACCAGTGGTCCTTGAGGAGGTTCCATGTGGTCCTCAACTGAATTATGGAGAGTTGGCAACCAAATGGACCCTTATAACTCTTGAGAGTTAAATTATTGTTAAACATCTGCATTACTTAATTAAATGATTGTTATTTTGATCAACGTTTGACTGTTATCTCTCCTATGGTACCAACATCAATACAGCATGGAATTGTGGACAAAATCTTATCCAACGATAACAAAATATTCTACGTTTTAGGTCTCAGAGGCTAAATCTCATCAAACGGTGGTCCGTGGCTCAAATGCCCAATAAATAATGGAACTTGTCAACTTGATAAGAAAAGGGTTGAAAACCACTGCTTTATGGGGGGTGTAATTGATATAAAATAAGTAATTGTTTTGGGTGAACTACTCCTTTAAAAGACATGCTGGCTTCTACGGAATCCAAATGACTGAAATGAGTCGTGGCGACAGAGAACTTTAATCTGTGTGTGTATGTGTGTGTATAACGTGCCATGGATTTCCCCAGGCCAATCAATGCACATTCATCTCTGTAAAGACTCATTATGTGGCCGTAAGCCGGTAAGCCTCGGCCGTCAACACCCCGTCCTGTTCAGAGGAGCTTATATTGGCTTTAGCGTTGCAACAGAATGGGCCAATGAGGGGATAGGGGCTTGTAGAGATCCGCTGAGGTATCCTTGTATATCTGTTGCATTGCATACTTAGCATCATCTGAATGTAGTGAACATCGTTGCCAGATTACGTGAGAGAAATAAGCAACCAGGTCTATGAAAACGAGCCCCAAAAGAAGGGCCAATAGGCCACATGAGCACTTTAAACCTATATAGGCCTACTATATACTTCGATTTACAAGCTCGCATCGCGACGCGTTGTGAGCTTGCAGATCGGCTTTTTTCAAAAACATCTTGCAATAAAATGTGGAATATTTGGAAAAGTTTTTCAATATTTTATCTATTTTATCTTTTATCTCTCTTTCTTCTCTCCCCTCTCCTACGCTCCTTCACAAGCAAATGACTAACTGCCATGTCCTCCCCGAATCTCTCCACTTTTTGTTCTGGTTTCATGCCAGTCACATACTGTATGGACAGCTTGTTGTATCATCACCTAGGCAATGACATGCTTCAGTGGTTACCAACCTTTTTACCTTGGATATGTATCCAATACATATATATATACATATATATATACATATATACATATATATATATATATATATATATATATATATATATATATATATATATATATATATATATATATATATATATATATATATATATATATATATATATACACACACACACACACACACACACACACATATATATATATATATATATATATATATATATATATATATATATATATATATATATATATATATATATATATATATATATATATATACAGTAATTATGTGTATGATACATACACATAATTACTGTACATGCTTTGGAAAATAGCAGATCTACCAGCTTGTAGATCGGCTATTGTCAAATAGCCAAAGTACAGTATTATATAGGGTTGAAGTGGTTAATGTAAGTAAAATAAATAATAATAAAAATCTGCAAAGTAGCCTAACTTTAACTGAAGTTTTCAAATAATTGTAGTGGAGTCCAATATTTGTACAATAGTTGCCTCTGATATGTAGTGGAGTAGAAGTAAATTGGAAATACTCCAGTAAAGTAAAAAATACCAAAAAATGTTACTTTAAGTACAGTACTGTACATGTTCTATACTACACCACTGACGTATGCATACGCACGCACGCACACATGCGCGCATGCTACTTCTCATACGACGAATAGCTCACATGACGTTATGACATCAACTTGTAGATCTCCTATTTTTGAATAACTGGAAAAAAAAATAGGGCTTGTTTAAACTCTTCCACATTTTTTGGGGACCCCTCAAGGACCCCTGGGGGTCCTCGGAACCCACTTTGAGAAACAGTGTTCTAAATAAGTTGCAGTGCATGTGTGAAGGCAGCTAAATTGACAGCTATGCTACTTCCTAAACACAGGGGGAAGACATTTAGACCTCCAATGGTCCCAGTGGTAAGAAAAAAGCACCAGTTTAATCATAGAGAACTTGATTTCCCAGTCCACCCAGACACCTGTGAGCCAATGTGATCCTTTATCTTCAAGACAAGCCCTATCTCTCTCTCACACACGCTCACACCAAAAAGTAAAGTAACTAAGTACATTTACTCAAGTACTCAGGCAAATATTGCACTTTTACTACACTACAATTATTTGAAAACTTTAGTTACTAGTTACTTTGCAGATATAAATATATTACATTATAAAACATACATTAACCACTTTCGCCCTATTTTAAACCTAGGCTACTTGAAAATAGCCGATCTACAAGTTCACAACGCGTCACATCGTGACGGGTTGTGAGCTTGTAGATCTGCTGTTTTCAAAAAAAAATTGTACTTTTACTTTTGGTACTTTAAGTACATTTTGATGCCAATGCTTTTGTACTTTTACTCAAGTCAATTTTGAATTCTGGACTTTTACTTGTAACAGAGTACTTCTACATTGCAGTATTGATACTTTTACTTAAAGTAAAACATTTGAGTTCTTTTTCCACCCCTGTAGGCCACACACACGCACACGCACATGCACGCACACGCACAGTAAAAAAGGTAAATAATCAGCACTGGGTCAACACTTCATCTTGTTCTGATCAGACCCATCAGACGCCAGTGAATCGTATTGAAAAGACGAGGTCAAATATGCGGAACTATCATAATCCTGATGTTTCTTTCAGGGAATCCAAACCCCTAAATAGATCCAACCAAAAGAAAAAAAACATTATTCCTGCACACACCGATGAGTGTGTGCAGGATTCTTAAATGCTTGTTTTATTTATTTATGGATACATATATATATATGATACATATACTTCCAATTTTTTTTTACATTTTTGTTTAAGTAGTGAAAATAGCCGATCTACAAACTCGCATTGCGACGCGTTGTAGATCTACAAGCGACTGCTTGTAGATCTTCTATTTTCACTAGTTTGGGTCCTAGGGAGACATCACATTTTGGTTTTAGGTCTCAAGCTAGAAGGTTTGACATTCAGTCGTCCATGTCACTTCATAGACTCTATCTATGACTGACTGACTGACTCACTCACTGACTGATTGATTGAATACTTTATTAGTCAGAAATGTAAGCAGAACAAGGTACAGTCAGTCATTAAAGGCTAACAGGATAACACAAAAAAAAAGTCCTGGGGACTTGTTTCCATTGTGGTCCTATGTACTGACTTGACTGGGCAAATTTGGGCAAGGTTTCAGGGAATATCTATGAGATAGTATGTTATAGACCAGTCACCAGGCTAGACTGCTGCACAATATAGTGAACTAAATAATTTGCTCACAACGTAGACGATTGCATCACTGCAAAGTATTGCTTTTAACAAAACAGAAAATGCATGTTCGTAAGTGGAACAGCGGAATTCAACATTTGCATTTGTCAAGGTCGCTCATCACAATGGAGGATTGGATGGATTCTCAAGGAGGAAGATAATCTCATCTTGTACGAGTCAAATGTTCCCGAGCCGGTGTGTTTTCTGTGAACCACGGGGACGACTTTGTGTCCCCTAAAAGCACAATGATTGTTCTCTTATCAAATAATTGATGCAGGCCCTCTGTGTGCCACGCTCATCATATTAAAGTTATACGTCAAGATGACACAGCACTGAACACGGTATTATGTTGTGTCAATACGTTTCTGAACCTTTTAACCCTGCTGACTCACTGGAACACCAGAGAGAGAGAAAGAGAGCGAGAGCAGAGTCAAGAGTGAGAGAAAAAAGGAGTGAGAGACACCGTAACCCATACACCTGACGGGTCCCCTATACCAAAATTGTTTCCCTGTACACTTTTGTCTTTTTATTTTAATTCCAGAGTGGCCAGATGAAAGCAAATGAAACATAAAAACAGTAGGACCATCCTGTGTTCAATAGAATATGATCAGATTCTCTCTATAATCTTAAACACACTACAAGACTTTAAAATAACGGACACATCGGACACCAGGATTTTCTTGAGATTATCAGGCCCGTGTGGGGCCGTCTTCTTGTGTATGCCATGTGGTAACTGACGAATGGCTGTTTTTGTCTGGGATCTTTGAACCCCTTCACATGCTAGTGTTGGTCTACAAAGCTTTAAATGGTTTAGGGCCAAAAAACATTTCTGATCTTGTACGATACCATTCTGCACTGTATCATGTTAATTTAAATGCATCCTAATGTCATTGTATAATTGTGTTTGCTTTGCTTGATGTCCTGTGTAAAGCACATTGCATTGCCTTGCTGTTGAAATGTGCTATACAAAACTGCCTTGCCACACAGGATACTCTTGCCAAATGAGGTTCGAATATAGACCCCCCCCCCCCCCCCCCCCCCCCCTTCGATAGTTGGGCCAAAATCGCCCCAATTATCCTGTTCTCTGAGCTAGGCTTAAGGTCTTCTTGACAGTTCAGGAAGATACTTAATATTCATCTCTTCCATCAACCATCATTAATTTATGCACAAATAATATCCAGACCTGCTGCCTTATGTCTTTGTCTAGCTGTTTACAAAAGCACCATCCAGCAAACCATATTTAATAACTTATATTGTACCATTACTTAACCCATTAACACCGGTAAAGCATCAGTGTCATTTTTGATTTTAGCTATAGCTATATATATTTCATTTCATTTCAAACCTTTAATTATTCTCGAAGGACATCGAGGTTGCCCTCATTTTCAGTGTATTCGAGATCACAGTACAATTTCATTTTCACATCAATATTATATTTGTTGCTGTCCGGCAGGAACCAGCTAACTCCACTTTTGTGCTATTGAACACCCTTTACGTCTGTGTGTTGGTAAAAAAAAATATTGAACCAATGAAAAGTATTAAAAAGTGCTTCTGACAAAAGCAGCTAACTCCATTGGATCCTCAAAAAAACAGCAAAGGGGGGTGGAGTTAGCTGGTTTAGCAGACTCCAGGCTCCACCCCCTTTTGACCTCCAACCTCATTGTGAGCTTGGAGGTCCATTCAGCTGTTCTTATCAATGATGAACAAAACCTTTTGGAGTTACCTGGTTCCTGCCGGACAGCAGATATATACTGTATAGTGTATACTGTAGCAACATATGTTTTTCAGAAAACTCTTTAAGATTTAGAACAGCAGTTCTATTTTTGAAAATGTTTGAAAATTCTTGTGTTATAGTTTCAATTTTCCTTTTTACACATATCTTCTCTTCTGTGGGGTCCCTGGCACAAAACATTTTCAGATGGGGTCCACGCAGGCAAATACATATAATTTTGGGGCTCCTTGACACGAAAAGGTTTGACAACTACAGATTTAGAAGGCATTTGTAGAATCGGCCTCAGGTCTTAATGGGTTAAAAAGCAACACAAAGGACTGACGCTGAACAGGAGAGTCTGTGCAGACTGGATAAGATTGGAGTGTAAATTGAGAGGGGAACATGGCGTTTTAAACATGAATGACTGGGGTCATACATCATCAACACGCTGTGTTTGTCTTCTCCCACTGTATGTTTAGGTGTGTTGCTTCACAGCTCCACATTTCCATAATTGCATTTGCTCTGGGAAGAGAAAGCACTTGCTCTCGTATTCTGCTGTGATTTATTTTCTAGCCAACACACACACGCTCATTTATCTCAACCGTGACCTTTTTTCAAAAGCAAAGAATGGCATTATTTATTTATTTATTTACCAGTATTTGTTTGATTGTTAACAGCTTCTCAGGGAGGCTTCAGGAAAGCTGGAAGACGGAAGTTCATTTGGTTGATGATGAAGACAACAAAGCAGTCTATGATAATTACTTTTTCCCAAGGGAGTACAGCTGCAGCTCATTCGGTTTGTATAGGCCTGGGGTCGACAAACCCGTCCTGGCGGAGACCTGCGCTCTGAGCAATGCACTTTTCTAGTTTTTTGGGGGGCATTTTGTCAACAGAATACCGTCTCCTCAGAGGGAGAAAAAAAAACATGTTTTTTGTCCACATCAACGGACATGTGGATCAAACGCTGTGACCTTGACGAGATATAAATACATGGGGGAGTGAAACCAAGTTGTTATGTCAAGGTGTTATGGATTCTATGGCTCCTCTCTGCTCCTCTCTCCTGGAAGTAAATTGAAACCACACAATGTCTTTTTCTCAAATTGTACAATACTTGTGGGGACATTTAGAGCTCACATTACATTACGGTAAGACCAGGGAGCTGATGGTAGGTGTTGCGCCCCACCTCGGCAATCCATCTCTGATACCGACAAATGAGCCTCTCCGACCGACCTACTTACTGTACTTACTTACTTAGAGCTCACAAGTGTAGCAGTACAAGTAGGCCAGCAGTGGTGTAAAGTAGCTAAGTACATTTACTCAAGTACTCAGAGGCAAATATTGTACTTTTACTCCACTACAATTATTTCGCGAGAACAGTGGGTGTCCTGCGTGTACCTTGTCTCCATGGGCGAAGGTGTGTCCATCACTGGCTCTCCTCCAGGAGATGTCAGGCAGAGGTTCTCCCTCAGACACACAGGAGATCATGGCTGCACTGCCCTCCACCGCTGTCACGTTACGCAACTGGACAATGTGGGGCTGGACTGAGAGATGGAGAGAGAGAGAGAGTAAGAGAGAGAGAGAGAGAGAGACAGACAGACAGACAGACAGACAGACAGACAGACAGACAGACAGACAGACAGACAGACAGACAGACAGACAGACAGACAGACAGACAGACAGAGAGAGAGAGAGAGAGAGAGAGAGAGAGAGAGAGAGAGAGAGAGAGAGAGAGAGAGAGAGGGAGAGACAGACAGACAGACAGACAGAGAGAGACAGGGAGATACAGACAGGGAGAGAGACCGGGAGAGAGAGAGAGAATAGTAATTGACGCAGACCCTCTGTGTGCCACGCTCATCTTATTGAAGTTAAGTCAAGATGACAGCACTGAACATGGTATTATGTTGTGTCAATATGATTCTGAACCTTTTAACCCTGCTGACTCACTGGATCACCAGAGAGAGAGAAAGAGAGAGAGAGAGAGAGAGAGAGAGAGAGAGAGAGAGAGAGAGAGAGAGACGTCAAAACACACATCTCCACTAGCTCACTGTATATTCCCTGTGCTCCTTCCCCTGTGGTGTCAGGGACAATAAAACTAACTTATAACTGCATTACATGCCACCACCGCCCCACCACCCCCCCCCCCCCCCTCCACCCTCTCCCTTTTTACCTTCTTCATTTGCATTTTGAACAACAATCTCTCCTCGTGTTGACGAGTGAAGCATGAATCTCATTGTCAGTTCATGGTAATAAGAAGAGTGTTATCAGAAGAGTGAGTGATGAAAATAGCTTGCAGCTATATGAAAATGTACATAAAAAACAATTAGGGCTGCAACTATCGATCATTTTCTTAGCGATTATTCTATTTGCTTTTTTTGTTGTTGATCGAAACATCGAGAAGCACATTTTTTTCTTTTTCGTTTGTTTCATTTATGTGTATCAATGAACAGACGCAAAGTCTATATATGTTTTTGTAATTGACTTCATCGTACAACAGTCACACAAAAATAGTGAAAATACAGTAGCTGTCAATATCTACAAGCTCACAACACATCATGATGCGACGCGTTGAGAGCTTATATATCAGCTATTTTTAAAACCATTGTCTCGCCCAAATCGATAAAAAAATATCAACTATTGATTATCTTTTTATAATTGATTCAACCTATTAAACACGTATTCATGATCAGCATAATATTGCGTGCTATACTAAATGAAATATTTTGAAAATAAATGAATCTCATTGATTACATTGTTATGGCCGGTTGTGTAAATGAATATTCACACATCCACCCAAAATGTGTTTTTATTTAACGGAAATTATGCAGCAACTAATTAAAACATTGTTCTGATCAATGCATGACTGTGCATGTTTGCTCATCAATGTTTCAGGTGGTCGGTCGGTTGGCCAGTCCACCATTTTGGTCCCGAACAACATTTCTCAACTGGCTGGATTGACAAGAATTTTACTGAGCACATTAATGTTCTGCAGAGGACGAACCCTGTACACCATGGTCTTTCATCTAGCGCCATCTTTAGGCAACTAACCATCAATTAGTGACCAGTGACCACATTAATGCTCCCCATGGGATGAATCCTACTGATTTTGGTGACTCCATGGTCTTTCCTCTAGCCTCTCCTTCAGTTAATCTACAACAATGTATGTGCACGTGCCATAGACCTTTGGAACCGCCATGTTACTTCACATTACAGCTGTTACCTAGAGGTTAAGACATTCATCAATACAATCTCATTGGTCATTCTTTGGCACCTGTGACTGTTAAGGCTGCAATGTGCTTGTGATGTATATTGTTTTATTTTCGCAATTTCTGCAATATGTCAGCAACATACCTTGGATTGTTTTGAAGAAATGTTGGCTGCTGTTAATCCCTTTCTGTGTGACTACAAATGTAATGTATTGTTGCTTCGCTTCGCTTTCTTGTATTGCACGTCCATACCAGCTGTCTGTATTTTGTCCCTCATTGCTCTTCTGCACCGGCACCACACAGAACATAAACAGCCTACTGTCACACTCGTCTTGTATGTGTCATTACACAAGTAAATATATTACAACAAACACAACTTGATGGCAATAACTGTAATTAATGGAGAGAGATAGCACACTCTTTGTCGACTGTGCCTGTCACCAGAAATGGCGACAAACTGGCATAAAACACTTTCATCCTGGTAAAACTTTCTTTGGTTTCGGCAAGGCCTTCCTATGTCTTGTTTGTTTAGAGTGTGTTGCAGCCTATATAGGATATACTTACCAAACACTTTGAGGAGCAGCTCTCGTTCCTGGGACCCGGCCTTGTTGGTGGCCCTGCAGGAGTAGA
>NC_139960.1:16095825-16103325 GCF_963454915.1 Gymnoscopelus microlampas | reverse complement strand
AAACAGAAGTAAAACCAGAGCAACAAAGGCCAAAGCACAAAAAGAATATGAAGCAGTAAACAAAGACGTGAAGAAAAGTGTCAAAAGGGATAAAAAGAAGTACATAGAGGATCTGGCACAACAGGCAGAGGAGGCAGCAGGAAAAAACAATCTTAAAGAACTTTACATGACTACAAAAAAACTCATAGGCAAGTTTCAACAGACACAAGCGCACATTAAAAACACACAGGGTACACTACTCACAACTAGGGAAGACCAACTAAAGAGGTGGACAGAACACTTTAGAACACTGCTCAACAGAGAGCCCCCCCAACAGACAGCAGAGATCCCACCAGCCACAAACCTGTTGGAGATAAACTGCAACCCTCCCACCAAAACAGAAATCAAGAAGGCCATCAAGGCCCTCAGAGGAGGCAAGGCAGAGGGGCCAGACGAGATCCCAGCCAAAGCCCTCAAGGCAGACATCGAAACCTCCACCAACATGCTTTACCAGCTCATGCAAACCATCTGGGAGGAAGAAAATGTCCCATCAGATTGGAGAGATGGCATCATTGTTAAAATCCCCAAGAAAGGAGACCTCAGGGAGTGTAAGAACTACAGAGGTATAATGCTGCTTTCAACACCAGGGAAGGTGCTCAACCGCATCCTACTTGAGAGGCTTCAAAAGGCAGTCGATGGGAAACTGAGGGAAAACCAGGCTGGCTTCAGGAATAATAGATCCTGTGCAGACCAGATAGCCACACTCAGGGTTATCATCGAACAATCGATTGAATGGAACTCTCCTGTCTATGTCAATTTCATAGATTTTGAAAAGGCTTTCGACAGTGTGGATCGGGAGATGCTGTGGAGACTGATGGCGCACTATGGCATTCCCCCAAAGTTGATTAGCATTATTAAGAACACCTACCAAGGGATGCAGTGTCGTGTCCTCCATGAGGGATGCCTATCAGAGGCCTTTGAGGTCCTGACTGGGGTGAGGCAGGGATGCATGCTCTCGCCCTTCCTGTTCCTCCTCTGTATAGACTGGATCATGATAAAAGCAACGAACAATAGCCGAACTGGCATTCAGTGGAGCCTGACCGAACAGTTGGAAGACCTGGATTTTGCTGATGATTTAGCACTCCTAGCACACACACACCAACAGATGCAGGAAAAATCAGGCAAACTAGAGACAGCAGCTGCTTCACTTGGGCTTAAAATCAACTCATCAAAAACTAAGGTAATACGGATCAACAATAAGAACAACACCCCAATAATCATGGACCAAAAGCAGCTAGAGGAGGTAACCAGTTTTACATACTTAGGAAGCATAATCGCGGTGGACGGAGGAACGGATGAGGATGTCAGTGCTAGAATAGGCAAAGCCAGGACCACATTCAACATATTAAATAAAGTCTGGAAAGCAAAAGACATTTCACGCAAGACCAAACTGCAAATCTTCAACTCAAACGTCAAATCCACCCTACTCTACAGTTCAGAAACCTGGAAGATAACAACCACCATACTCAACAAAATACAGACATTCCTCAACCGCTGCCTCCGACGCCTCCTAGGAATATACTGGCCCAACACCATCTCCAATGTCAACCTGTGGGACCTCACTAGACAGGACACAATAGGAACACAAATCGGGAGGAGGAAATGGAATTGGATAGGGCACACACTGCGAAGACAAAATAAATCAATTACAAAACAGGCGCTAACATGGAACCCGCAAGGCAAGAGGAAGAAAGGAAGGCCTAGAGCCACCTGGAGAAGAACCACAGAGCAGGAGATGAAGGCGCAAGGGCTGTCATGGCAACAACTGGAGCGGAGGGCACAAGACCGAAGGGGATGGAGGAGTTTCATCAATGGCCTATGTTCCTCAGGGAATTTAAAGGCCTAAGTAAGTAAGTAAGTAAGTATAAACAGTTACCTGTGCCAGGTGACCTGGGGTTCAGGAGATCCAGATATGATGCAGGTGAAGGTGACTGACTCCTGGTAGTCAGCGGTGGCATTGAAGGAGGGCAGGAACACCGACACAACTGGAGGCACTGGAAGAGAAACACAACATGTTAAAAACCTGCACGGGGCTGGCGTAGCCGCCTGGGCACCTAGGCTGCTAATGCCGCCTGACAGCGTGTCGCGGGTTCCACTCCCGATCAAAGATGTTTTGGGGGGTAATGGGGGTAGCGTTCCCATCATTTTCCCTACCGTTCTAACCAAACTAAGGATTCGAGATTTATACTTGACCGTCAGGTTCCCAAACCAACTGGTAAAACCATAACGTAGAATTTACTATAAAAGTCAAAAGTAAAAGTACTAATTATGCAGAATGTCCATTTTCACAAATGTTCTAAATGTATACAAATCATTGTGAGCTTGTAAATCTGCTATTTTCAAATAGCCAAATATATAGGGCTGAAGTAGTTAATGTATGTTTTGTAATAATAATCCAAATCTACAAAGTAAAGTTTTCAAATCATTGTAGTATTTGTCTCTAAGATATACAGTAGTGGAGTGAAAGTATTGAAAAAGGAAATACTCTAGTAAAGTAAAAAAAAAAAAAAACTCAGAATTGTACTTAACTACAGTATTTGAGTAAATGTACTTTGTTACTTTACACCACTGTCATTATGTCTCCTCAGGGCAGGTTTCACAGCTGAGCCTGAGGGATCAACAGAATGAGAGACACCCCAATAACCCTCCCGAGGTAACGTGGAGTCCACTGAAAATCTCCCAGGAGAGAGATTTTTTCTTAGGCTTTTTGTTGATGCTTTATTTAGATGGGAGAGTGTAGAGACAGGAAACTGAGGGCAGAGAGAGGGGAGACATGAGAGAAATTACATGAGTCGGATTCAAAGTCGAATTCAAATTAAATCACACTCACTAACGAGGTGGCGGGGGGGGGGGGGGGGGGGGGGGATTGGACAGGATGGATGGATGGATGGATATTTATTTATTTAATTATTTATTGTATTCAAATTCAACTCATGGTGTTCCTACTATGGGCATGTCATTGTCAGAAATAGATACCCATTTGAATTAATTAATCAAACATATAGATTATGTTTAATCAAATGAATGGCCTTGTACACAGCAGCGATTGGCAGGCAGACAAAGGATCAATGTTTGATATTATTGAAAAATGAATACATCTTTTTTTTACTTGTAGGCTTAAACACAATGACATGACCAGACTCAAGCGTGGCGGTCTGCTCCGCTCCATCTGGGTAAAACGCGGTGACTCTGTGTCGTGGCTGGAGTAATCGGTTGTGCCTCATTGAGCCAGCTTATTGGATCCTCCACAAAACCGAAGCAAGCGGTGTGCTAAATTAAATGCAATTCATATTTCTTTTGGGGTATAAAGTAGTGCTGCTATTACATTATTAAGTGGGAGAGAATTACCTAGGCCGAGTCAATATTGCGACTGCTCGTGCGTAACGTGTGGTGCTTATGGCTTTAGCGAGATTGCATTTCAATCACTCCACCAGTTTCAGGTGACTCACTTACCGCTGCAAATGAGGACAAATGGTGAAATGAAAATGACACCCTTCGATTTTGTGGAGGCCACAGAGCCCAGAGAGAGCTTCACTAATTGAAAATCTCAATCCCAGGAAATCACACAGAGAGAGAGAGAGAGAGAGAGAGAGAGAGAGAGAGAGAGAGAGAGAGAGAGAGAGACCCACGCACGCACGCACCCACACACGCACGCACGCACGCACGCGGACAGACACTGTACACAGAGAAGACAGACAGAGAGGGAGAGAGAGAGAGATAGAGAGAGAGAGAGAGAGAGAGAGGGAGATACTACAGTAGCACTAATCAGTGGTAGAAGAAGTAGGCTACTGACATTTTTCACGTAGATGTACTCAGTTACAAGTAAACATATCAGTTGGATCTAAACAAACGCACTGTACGCGCCACGCATATGCTCACTTTGAAAAGTCTGGTGTACATCGGCCGGTATTCAAAATGTACTTTGATAAAAGTACAAAAGTATTGGCATCAAAATATACTTAAAGTACCAAAAGTAACAGTACTCTCTCTACTCATTACAGTATGCAGAATGTCCCATTTCACAAGTTTTCTAAATAAAATATAAGATATATATAAAAATCTTTTGAAAAAAGCAGATCTATAAGCTCATAACATTACATTACATTACAGTCATTTAGCAGACGCTTTTATCCAAAGCGACTTACAATAAGTGCATTCAACATAGGTAGGGAACGAAACTACTAATCACCAGAAGTGCAATATATCATTTACCTACTTTCTTAAACAGATGAGACAAATAGGAAAATCAAAATGAGCAAGAGCTAAAACAAATAAGTGCATCGAATAAACAAGATCCAATAAAAGCAATAAAACAAGAGCTTGTAATACTAGTTAACAAGTAGTCAAGACAAAGAGGAAGGGTAGTGTTTCCTGAAGAGGTGGGTTTTCAGCCTGCGGCGAAAGATGGGCAGTAACTCATGACATCAGTGGGGAGTTCATTCCACCACTGTGGGGCCAAAACAGAAAAGAGCCGTGACCGTGTAGATCGGCCAGAAGGACCCTTGAGCGACGAGGCAATCAGTCGCCCCGAGGCGGCAGACCAAAGTGGTCGGGCAGGGGTGTAAGCCTTGACCATAGCCTGGAGATAAGAAGGAGCTGTTCCTTTCACTGCCCTATAGGCTAGCACCAGGGTTTTAAATTGGATGCGAGCCGCTACGGGGAGCCAGTGTAGAGAACGGAGAAGGATAGTTGTGTGGGAAAACTTAACATAACATAACGCGTTGCGTCGCTATGCGTTGTGAGCTTGTAGATTGGCTATTTGAAAATAGCTACTAAAGTTTTAAAATAATTGTAGTGGAGTAAAAGTATAATATTTACCTCTGAGATATAATGGAGTAGAAGTAAAAGTACAGAACATTGGAAATACTCCAGTAAAGTAAAAACACCTCGAAATTGCACTTAAGTACAGTACTTAAGTAAATGTACTTAGTTACTTTACACAACTGCAATGGAGCTTATGATGTCAGAGTTGACTTGTCTGTTCAAATAAGCAGCTCCTGTTTCATTCAGCCACAGTTTACAGTTCCTCAGTTCCTCCAAAAAAGGAATAATGTCATATTTGAGTCTGCAGAGCGGAGTGCAATATTTCACAATAGCTAGCAAAAGTGCAATATTTCAATACAAGCTGGAGTGCAGTATATTTCAGAATGAATGACTGGACCCTTACAGAATGAAATCACAGCTTTCTACACTGTGAAAACTCAGAAAAAAACACTGTCATTGTTCCAGTTCTTACTTAAAGCTGCACTACAGTATGTAACTTTCCTGTTCTGCCCAGGTTTGAACCCGGGTCTCCTGCATTTTTAACCATTGCTTACTTCAGACAGAATTTTTACCTTCAGGTCAAACTTTGTGTCTTAACCAGAAACAGGTTCGTGTCAAAGGTCGTGTTCAACCTTAGACGTTGAGAGATGTTTGACTCTGCGTTACCGAGTCAAACTAAATGTATTGCCTCAACTCATTCAATTCTAGGTGCTTGTCAGGGTGGTTAAATATGACTATTTTGGGGGGTAGAGGCCTGAAAAGGTTGAGAACCACTGCTGTGCTGTATGGTTCTGGAACCCGGCTCACCGTTGACGACCACAGCGATGTCCACAAAGTCGATCTCACCGCGCGCCTCAACGCTGGCCTCACAGCGGTACACGCCCTCATCTGCCTTGGTCACCTGATCAATCTGAAGGTTGTTATTGGGCAGGACCTGGTACCTGCCTACAGAGAGAGAGAGAGAGAGAGAGAGAGAGAGAGAGAGAGAGAGAGAGTCATGCCAATCAACAGTGTATAAATGAAGGAAGAACAAATTAAAGAAAAAACGTGGGACGGACGGACACACAGACAGACAGACAGACAGACAGACAGGCAGACAGACAGACAGACAGACAGACAGACAGATGAGATAGAAAACTTCAGAAAACAGCAGGTGAGAAATGCAATCTGCATTCCGTCCAACCGTCAGACACACACACACACACACACACACACACACACACACACACACACACACACACACACACACACACACACACACACACACACACACACACACACACACACACACACACACACACACACACACACACACACACACACAGAGCAGTCTGCAGTCTTGTAAAAGACCCCCAGCAACATGGGAAAGGAACATTATTAATCTCCTCCAAGACAACATGGTTTCTGTTCAACTATACGCTGAGCTGAGGTTTCTATTCATAGAATTCACTGTTCTATTGTGAAGCCCAGACAAAAGCAGAGGGAAAAAAATCCTCTAGAGTGTGGTGTTTTCTTTTAGCACGCTGGTGCATCTTTTCAATGAGTCAGTGAATTGGGATTGTGGTGCCACACAAGAGTTTAGCATTTCACATTTTTCTAATTGTTTGCCAAGGTTACTTTCAAAATGTCATCTGTTACCCCCCCTCCAGTATTTTTTGCATTTTTCAGGTTTTTAAAGCAGCACTATGTAACGTTCCTCTTCTACCCCGGATTTGAACCCCGGTTTCCAGCACAAGTGCTGAAGTTTTTACCATTGAGCCTCAGGGGATAAATTGAATCTTGACCATCAGGTCAAAATCTGTGTCAGATCCTAGATGAGACATGACCTTTGACACAAACTAAATGTCTCAATAGCAGAGCAGGGAGACCAAATACAACCACCCCAATTTATAAGTTATATTAACATACTCTACAATACATACTGAACAAAATGTAATTCTATTCATTCAAAATGTTACCTAGTGAGGTTATTTTTTCGTTGAAACAAAAAGTGTTTAATAGTTCTATACTATAGTGCGATAGTAATCATTGCTAGAGTGTTTGTTCTGGGTCTGTTAGTAAACAGAAAATACATTTTCAGTTGGGACACCGATTTCATCCAATGAGGAGAGAGAATCCATTTATCAGCTTGTTCCAGTTCCAGTTTTGTCTGCTAATTGATTTGTTTCATCACTTCCAACCTCACTTGTTTATCATGTATCCTGTATGAGTTCTCTCTCCTGATTGGATCACATTGGTATCCCAAGCTGATAATGTATTTTCTGTCAAACACTCTATATGCAGCGATTCTCAACCTGTGGGCCGGGATCTCACAACTGTGGGCTGTGAGGATATTGCAAGAAGGCTTCCAACTAATTGGTAAAAACACTAATATTAGACATGGTATGCATAGCAAGTCTTACCCTAATATTTTATTTTGATAATATTACATTAATATGAAAAAAATGCCATGATGTTTTTTTCTCTCCCTAATTAATTAATTTAGCATTTTAGCTGAGCAACTTTTTTATTCTGTTGTAATTGTACTCCCGACTCACCTTGTCTAATTTGTATTGTGGTTTGGATTGTTTGTCTATTGTATAGTAATCTCTCAAGAATCTGTCAGTTGTTGTTAGTATAATAAAAGAAAGGGGAGGAGCCAAACCAAGTTCCTGTTTCCACACAAAAAAGGAGGTGGTGCCCCCAGAGGCAAAAACA
>NC_139960.1:15998569-16093125 GCF_963454915.1 Gymnoscopelus microlampas | reverse complement strand
GCACTCAAAAGTGAGTTGCGAGCCCCCGCTTTATTTTCATGATTCTGTTCTTACAGTTTGGCTCAGCACCAAGACACGGAGGATGTTTATTTTTTCTTTGACTATCTATAAAACCCACAGACACACATAACCACTTTCTACTTATAGTTTCAAATTTGGAAGATGGAGATACAAGGTTTCTGCCCGACAGCACTGATATGAATCATCTCTGACAGCAGGCACACTGAACACTAGTCAAACGGCAACAAAAGTAGCGGAAACATGAAAAAACTCACTCTAAGCAACAATACCACTGCTATTTTTCTTCAACACTTTCCAAATGAAACCAGCAAGCACGCAGGCACGCACGCACGCACGCACGCACGCACGCACGCACGCACGCACGCACACACACACACACACACACACACACACACACACACACAACACACACACACACACACACACACACACACACACACACACACACACACACACACACACACACACACACACACACACACACACACACACACACACACACACACACAGATGTGTCAATTTGACACAATTGATGAGAAAAAGCTGCAAGAAAGCAGCCTGCCAGATAGTCAAGCAGCAATCAAGTGGTACTGCACTCCCTGCAGTGTGGGACAAAGGAACAAGTCTCCCATTGGCTTTGAAAGGTTGAAGTGGACCCGCTGTTAAGAGTGACATTACTTTGTTCAAGAACGACATAGAGACTCTATTCACACAACCTGCATCAGCAATTGATGACTTACATAAAGGGAGAGACAGACAGACAGACAGACAGACAGACAGACAGACGACAGACAGACAGACAGACAGACAGACAGACAGACAGGCAGACAGACAGACAGACAGACAGAGAGGGGAGAGAGGGAGAGAGGAAGAGAGGAGACAGACAGACAGACAGACAGACAGACAGACAGACAGACAGACAGACAGACAGACAGACAGACAGACAGACAGACAGACAGACAGAGTAAAGACAGACAGACAGACAGACAGAGTAAAGACAGACAGAGGAAAGACAGACAGACAGACAGACAGACAGACAGACAGACAGACAGACAGACAGACAGACAGACAGACAGAGGGGGAGAGCGGGAGAGCGGGAGAGCGGGAGAGCGGGAGAGGGGGAGAATGGACAGACAGACAGACAGACAGACAGACAGACGGGGAGAGAGGAGACAGACAGACAGACAGACAGACAGACAGACAGACAGACAGACAGACAGACAGACGGGGAGAGAGGAGACAGACAGACAGACAGACAGACAGGCAGACAGACAGACAGACAAATTAGGCTATCAATCAAAGCACTGGCAGACAAGTCGAGCCTATATTAGCAGGCTTACCTCAGACTTAAATAATCCTAAGGAAAGTTGTCATCCATAGTATTCGATGTAGAAAACACATGTGATCGCATCACATTCAATTAGCTAATCACTATAGCTTCCATGGAGAGAGGAAAATAAAATGTCAAATGTACAATAGGCCACAACAGGAGTGAGGACAACGGACAGTTCCTCACTCCTAATAGCCTAAGTTTGCCAGTGCATGAATATCAACCAAAATACAACAAACTTACATTTTATTTAAGCAATATTACACAAGAGGGTGTGCGTTATCGTGATTATTGGCACGACAGTGATGCGGTCAGGAACGAGGCGCAGCCAAGTTCCTGACCGCATCAATGAAGTGCCAATAATCACGATACAGCCAGCGGTGGAAAAGTACTCAAATGTTTTACTTAAGTAAAAGTATCAATACTGCAATGTAGAAGTACTCTGTTACAAGTAATTTACTTTACAAAAAACAAATACTTGAGTAAAAGTACAAAAGTATTGGTGCACTTAAAATGCACTTAAAGTACCAAAAATAGTACTAAAATGTTTGACAATAGCTCACAACGTGTCGCGATGTGGCGCGTTGTGAGCTTATAGATCTGCTATTTGAAATAGCCTAGGTATACAATAGGGCTAAAGTGGTTAATATGTTTTATAACGTAATAATTGATATCTGCAAAGTAATAGTAACTAAAGTTTTCAAATAATTGTAGTGGAGTAAAAGCACAATATTTGTCTCTGAGATGTACTAGAGTAGAAGTAAAAGTATAGACAATTGGAAATACTCCAGTGAAGTAAAAGTACCTCACAGCAGATTTTCATATTTTGATTTGGTGCGCTGTCATGCTCGTTTGAGCGCGGGCAGAGAGGATATTTCTACCAATCAGTGTCCTGCCATTCATTTTGGCTCACTGAAGCAACCTCTACCTCTCCCACAACGAATCAAAACAACTCAATTGCTGCACTAACAGGCTCTATGCACAGCAGCCATATTGGAAAGAAATTGGGCCTCTTCCTTAACTTGGAATAAATGAGTCATGTTTAATTGCTTGCCCGCTGGTTTATGGTGTAATTAACCAGACAGGAATGAACAATCCCCCTGGCAAAAAGGTAGAAAGAACAGCAGAGTTTTGTAGATGTGAGGGATTTATTTGGACTGATATAGAGTCTACATTTTAGACAGATTGATGAGTTCTAAAGCGGTCTCACTAAGGCAGGTACACACTGCAAGACATTAGGTCCGATATTGCTGTCGCCGACATTTTTTGGCGCTCGCCGACAAAACCTCCCTGTCTGGGACAAGACAACAGACAATATCATACACTATGAACGGGGCTGCGAGCACCTTGCCTGGAGATGCACGCTACAGCCAATGAGAGCACATTACAGCCACAGTGGCTATGGGGAGCGTCACTGGACCTGACCACAACAAACAGTCCCTACCGCAATATTACCGTCCAGTCCTGTAATAAGTTAACATTATAAAACAAAATGATAAAGTGAGCGAGCCTGGTGGGCTGCTTATTTTAGAGGAATTGTACAGAGAGAGAGAGAGAGAGAGAGAGAGAGAGAGAGAGAGAGAGAGAGAGAGAGAGAGAGAGAGACAGAGCGAGAGCTCTCTCTCTCTCTCTCTGTGTGTGTGTGTGTGTGTGTGTGTGTGTGTGTGTGTGTGTGTGTGTGTGTGTGTGTGTGTGTGTGTGTGTGTGTGTGTGTGTGTGTGTGTGTGTGTGTGTGTGTGTGTGTGTGTGTGTGTGTGTGTGTCGTTGTCTGTGTTGCCAGATTTTGCGAGAGAAATAAGCAACCAGGTTTGTGAAAACAAGCCCAACAAGAGCGACTATGAGCACTTTAAGCCTATATACAAATACATTGGATACTTGAAAATAGACGATCGACAAGCTCACGTTGTAGATAGGCTATTTTTAAAGAAGACATTTGGGGGGGGGGGGGGGGGGGGGATATTTACAAAATCCACACAGATCTTGGAGGTCTGCGCTCTGTGGAAAATTAATTATTATTATTAATTTGGGGGTCCTTGCCATGAAAATGTTTGCGAACAACTGGTTCAAACAACATTAGAAAACAAGGCCAAAAAAACAACTACACTTTCAAGCAACTTTACAGAAAAACAATCCCAAAGTCGCTTATAATAAGCAGACATGGCACTGACCGCTTCTGCGCTCTTGACGAGCGAGCGAGAGAGAGAGCGAGAGAGGGGGGAGAGAGAGAGGGCCCGGGGGAGAGGGAGAGGGAGAGAGGCATATCACGGGATACGTCGATTAAAATGAATTGGAATAAACACAAATGTATGTATTGGGTCTGACTCTGGAGATAGCATCCTAGTGAACTATCCTACAGTGTGTCAGCCCTTGTCGGGGATCAATCGTGTTGTGAAGACCACAACGATATTATGACAGCCGATTTCAAGAAATAAACTCCTGCAGTGTGTTATGCTTAACGATCAGATGACCCCCCGACCACTTTAAGGTCTTGCAGTGTGTACCTGCCTTGGGAAGGTTGTCTGGGAGCACAGGTGCTGTTCAAAATCCTTCTTAGCATCAGTATAATCTTCGTATAATTGGTCCTCACTAACGCTCATGATATGGTAACATAAAATCTACTCGGTCTGTGTCTCATATGAGGGCTGAGGACACAGAAACCCATATTTGAATGTGCATTAAATAAAAGAAAATCATTACATTACAGGTTGAAAAGGTGTAAGTAAAAGTAGCAACACCACAAATGTTACATTACACAAATGTATAAGTTGCAAATAAAAGTATTGGTATCAGTATGCACTATACTTTAAGTACCAAAAGTAAAAGTATTCATTGTGCAGAATGTCCCATTTCACAAGTTTGTGAAAAGTGAAAATAACTAAGATGTTGCACACAACTTGCTTATGCTTACCTATTTTGGGCATGTCATTATCTTATATCTTATAAATAGTCAAAAATATACAATTATATCCCCCCCCCCCCAAAAAAAAAGCAAAAGCAAATCTACAAGTGTGATTCGCTGTATATACTGTGTGTGCATGTGCGTGCGTGTGTGCGGGCATGCGTGTGTGTTGTGTACGTGCGTGCGTGCGTGCGTGCGCGCGTGCGTGCATGCGTCCGTGCGTGCGTGTAACATTGGCAAAAGAAGGTTGAGAACCACTGCAGTAAACCATGTCCAATTGTCCTGACGTACGCTCTCAGCTCAGGTGTCTGAGAAACAAGCTCTCTCCTCTCTCCCTCACAGCTCAGACTGACTTCCTCCTGGCAACAGTCTTATCAGTTCTGCCTCTGTTCTTAAGCCTCTTGTCTTGAGCTGCTCTGTGGAGGTGGTGCTCTTCTCTCTGTATGTGTGCAGCCTGCAGCCTTGGCAAAACAAAAGGGGCTTGAAATCGCAATACGGAATATTGCATTTTACAAATTGCAGAGGCTTCAATTAGTTGCAGAAATCAGTGGTTCTCAGCCTTTTCAGGCCACAACCCCCCAAGATAATCATATTTGAACTGGGGACCGCCCACCTTGACAAGCACTTGGATAGGAGTTGAGCCTTTACATTTAATTTGACTCGGTTTTTGCCTCTTTCTTATATAATTTGACAATTTGGCCAATGTCTGACCAGTTTTTATAGCATAGTTTGTTGATTACTTTTGACGCAGTAATGGTCCTATGTTTATTTGTTTATTCTATTTTAGAGGTATTAAAAAGATCTTAAAAGTCATTACATTATAGAAATGTGCAGATACTAATACACTTATACTGTATGTTGGTTTGTTTATACTGTTGAGTGAGAAAACAATGTTGCACATTAAAGGGACATTTCACCCCTGGAAGAAAATGACCCAATGGTAATGAAGTTTAGGACTCAATTATTATTATTTTTGTGTATGATCTGTGTTTTGAGATATCTAGTAATCTTCTACCTTCTCGTGACGTTATTTACGTCACGAAATGTTATGTCATTCCTTTTCCGCACTACATGTTGTCTCGACGCGTCTCACACAGACCAGCTCCAAAGACCGCCCCAATGGGGTGTCCCCACACAGTCACTCCCATTAGCTGCGCCCCCCGTTGCAGAGTGAGACTTTACTTTACCTGAGTTATCTTCTGATAGTTGTACTTGAATGTTGACATGAAATAATAATCCTGTGTAGTGTTTCATAAGCTCAAGCGTGAAAAAAAAAAGACAGCGTGGAGAGGCAGCTGGTAAACAAACCGTCGCGAAAGGCTAGGATAAAAATACCAAGGATTCGACAGTGATGTCACTACTATGCGACACGGAAGTAGAACTGCATGAAGATAGCAAGGATTTGACAGTGATATGACATCACTAACGAATCCTTGGACATATATGTAACTAGATGAACATGTGCTAGGTTGACGTTCTTCAGTCAGTGTTGCCAGATATTGTGAGAGAAATAAGCAACCAGGTCTAAGAAAACAAACCCAAAAGAGGATAACTAGGCCAACTTTACCTAGACATGTACATGGGATATTATATATTTGAAAATTGCCAATCTACAAGCTCACAACGCTTCGCTGCCCATTGTGAGCTTGTAGATCTGCTATTTACAAAAACATCTTGAGGGGGAAAAAGTGCAAAATGTGGAATATTTTTGACAAATATCTGTTAGGGGCTCCCTGGCACAAATTATAATTTCAGATGGGGGACTGTGGAAAAATACATGAACATGTTTGAGAACCACTGGTTTAAACAACAATCAAAACATTTGGAAACAAGCCCAAATATCAACTACATTTTAGAAAGAAGCCGCTTATAATAAGCAGACATGGCAACACTACCATGCTGTTTCAACGTTGTTGTTGGAGATCACACCCACACAGAATCTCCCCTGCCACAAGGAGGGGCAGTAAACCAAAAGCATTATGGTCATTGTAGTAATAAGCAGTCCAGTCAAAACCTAGTCAAACACACAGATTTCATTATTTTTATGGCCATAGGGTGCAAATTTTAAATTGTGCTACTGTTATCTACTACAAATACTATTACCATTGAGTGATTGCAGTTTCTTCCAGGGGTGAAATGCTCCTTTAAGCAAATCATCTGAGGACCTCCTGGGGGTCCCAAACCCACAGGTTGAGAACCACTGGATAAAAGGGGCTTCTAAACTAGGTATTCTATTGTTTTAGGTAATATTTTGTCCCTATAAATACAATAAAATTCAATATTATTTTCACCCTACATTGCTACTGACAATTTCCGATTCTCTTGACATTCCTAGACGTCAAGAGTTGTTTTCCATTCATTTCATTAAGGTAGGATCTGTATGCAGAATTGCTAATTGTATTCAATGGGTTAAACATGCAATAACACCAGTATGGTCCTACAGTATCTATAATGTTGTACTGTTAACAGTACACAGAACTGAAGCTTGACTTAACTCCTTGAACGTCAGCATCCCTATTCTGGGGGGAACATTCGCAGAAAATGAACCGACCTAGAAGCTCACAACAAGTCGCGTTTCCAACGCGTTGTGAGCTTGTATTTTCAAGTGTAGAAGGGAAAAGGGAGCAAACTAAGTATTATTGTTTCGTAAGTATAGAGGGTTTAAATGTTTAAAAAAAGATTACATCTGTAGAAGTTCATGCACTGTGGTGCATCCGGCTTTGTCGAGCATCTATGCCAACACTATTGGCCTGTGTTTGGGGAGGGTGATATAGTAATCCTACAGGCTGGGGTGGCACCTGTCAGCAGGGAGTGTTGGGCGGAAGGAGTAGGACGAAGGCCCTATACGTCCTCCCCGTGGGGGCTCCTCACTGGCAGGTGAGTCACACAAAACCACACCAGGTAGAGTAAACGCATCATAGTCCAGACATACAGATGGGAGTGCACACTACTGTACATACACACACATACTATACATGCAAACACATAGGCCTACAGTACATGCAAACACATACTGTACATATGTAAGGGCGGAAATCTGTCTTGAAAAAAAACGTCGTGATTTTTTTATTTAATATATCTTTTTTTTTTATATTTAATATTGAAAAAAAATATATTTTAAAATGTATTTTTATTATTCTAAATGACTTGGGGGGTGAGTAGCCCTGATCGCCTCAATGCAAAACACAGGCCGAGGCACAGCCAAGTAGGAGTAAAACGTTATTTTACCTGCTGGCTGTTTCAAATAATGAGCAGAGCAGAGGAATTGAGAATCGATCATCTATGATTATCAATAGCTACTGTAAAGTGTACAAATAGAAGGTTTGGCACAGAGGCTTGTGAGTTTTGTTGAGAACATTAAGTTTGCTTTATATTAACTGTAGGCCTACTCCATGAAGTGTAGATGTGTGGCAAGAAGGAAACGTTGCAGCCGACGGGCGCACAGAACGCATGGATGCATATTGACTTGGGGGGTCCAATCTGAAGCTAGGGGGGGACAAACCCCCCCGTCCCCCCCGGGATTGACGCGCATGTACATATGCATGTGCATATGTATAAACACACTGCAACTTCCTTCTGAAGCTATGAGATGTGTCTGATATCGTTCTTCATTTTTATTTAAAGGAAGATCTTTCAAAGAGACATGACATGCAACTGCAGCCTTCAGCCCACCAGGAATACATCCAATCACTAGTACCACGTGCACGCACACAGGCACACTCACACAAGCACGCACGCACACACACTAGCAGCACGCACACTAGCAGCATCATACACATTCATGAACACTCACTGAGAGCCCCATTCCAGCACATTTCACACAGGAACAAATCACTATGCTCAAACATGAAAATAGTGATTTTCACAGCTGGCTGCTGATGTGTTCACATAAACACTGTATTTAACCTCTCCTTTTCCCTGTATGTAGTGCCCCTGCTTATTGTAGAGAAAAAACACAGAGGCCAACGGCAAACGGATGCTCTTAAAAGTACATGGAAGGTGCTTCTAGGATCAGCGGGAATGTAGACTTAAAAAGGAAGAGGAGATCCGAGCACTCAAAACATGTGGAGGAGAGGAAGTTAAAACAAAGTTTATTCTATGAAAAATGTTTCATGAGGGCGGGAAAATAGCAGTTGTGTAAAGTAACTACTGTAAGTACATTTACTCAAGTACTGTACTTACGTACAGTTTTTAGGTACTTTTACTTAACTGGAGTATGTCCAATTGTCTATACTTTTACTTCTATTCCACTTCTACTTTAGCCCTATTTTATACCTAAGCTATTTGAAAATAGCCGCTCACAACGCGTTGCGATGCGATGCGTTGTGAGCTGCTTGTAGATCTGCTATTTTCAAACATTTTAGTACTTTTACTTTTGGTAATTTAAGTACATTTTGATACCAATACTTTTGTATTACTCAAGTCAATTTTGAATTCCGGACTTTTACTTGTAACAGAGTATACATTGCAGTATCGATACTTTTACTTAAGTACAACATTTGAGTACTTTTTCCACCACTGGAAAAATACACAATACAAATACAAATAATACAATGACAAATAAAGACTATTTTTACACCTTCTTATTGCATTTTCATTGTTGTCACACTGTTGAGGTGGCTCAAGGTACAATAATTCCACTGGCTGCAATGCTAACACAAGCTGTACTGTACTGGTTACTTTAAGTACATGTGACAATAACAACCTTGGACCTCTCTGTGCGTTCAGTTCCTGTTTTAATCCATCTCACACTTTCCTTTGTTTCTCTCCCTTTGTTACCCTCTCTCTGCCCTCTCCTCTAACTTCCCTCCTGTCTTGACAGGTCTACAACCTGTTTCTACAGCCTGTTTCTGCATAGGGTGACATCAGTGAGTGTGGTTTCTGTGTGAGGCGACAACATCAGCAGCAGCAGCTCTGAGGTGTGGTGGTGGAGATGCAGCGGGTTGGGCGATAATACATTCACACATGTCACACAGAGAGAGAGAGACTACATTTCTTGGCTCCTTCCTCTTTCAATATTGTCTACAAGCAGCTCCTTCCATCTCTCTCAGGACAGGCCATGATGTTCAGGAACAAATTACATCTCTCCCTGCAAACACGGTACACGCACGCACGCACGCACGCACGCACGCACGCACGCACGCACACACACACACACACACACACACACACACACACACACACACACACACACACACACACACACACACACACACACACACACACACACACACAGACAGGCACACAGACACATACACACACACACCGAGCTCTCTATGGTAGAAAAGTATTTCATCACCTTTCATGCAGTGGTTACATTTTAACCCATTAAGACACCCATTAAAACACTTACGATTTTTCAAAATAGCAGATGTACAAGCGCACATAAAGAGTTTTCTGAAAAATCGTATGTTGCTATATTTATAGCCAAAATCTAAAATGACACAGATGCTTTCCCACATTTCATGGGTTAATTCTCAGTTGAGTTTTCATAGAGGACTATTAAAGGTGGTGTAAGTGATATATTTTTATTAAAACCATCAAGCTTAATATCCGGATAGCAATCGTTGCTATAGAGTGCTTGTTCAATAACAGGGGTCCATCTATCCTGTCTCTCCAACTCTTTAGTAAACAGAAAATGCATTTTCAGGTTAGGATACCAATTCATCCATCCGTGATAATCTTGTATTCTTTGAGACACACCTTTCGGGTATTTTGGGGCGTGGCCGAATCCGCCATTCCGTCACCGGGTGAAATAACACAGCTTTCACCATTGGAATTGCTTCACGGAACGTACACGTTGTTATATTCTATGGGCTTATTTCGTCATAGTGCAACATATGGTGAAGTATAGTAGTGCAGGCCATTGCAACAACCACCGATCTTGTGAAAAATTAAAATGGGACTGCCAAATATTCTAAACTTCCGCGATTCTGCCAATAATCCTATTTGCCGTGGTTTTTGCCGGGTCAAACAAGGGAATCACGTGACGTTGATCCCTTCTCCTGTTAGCTCAAGCTAGGACATACACATGACGTATGTGTAGGCAGAAGAATATCCAAAACCTTTCAGGAAAAACTAAAAGTTAATATTTTGTCACAAGCTCTTGTTAATACTTTTCACTGGATAAATATTAATGAAACCCACAGATCAACCTAACTACTTACACTTTCAAAATGTTTCCAAAATAGTGAAAATAGCAGATCTACAAGCTCACAACCCGTCGCATTGTGACCTTGTAGATCTCCTATTTAGGTATTTGTGTACAACAAAGTAGGGCATTAATTTAAGAAAACAAACAAAAAGCAACGATATACAAACTACTATAAGGGGACCAGAGCCGACGTTGTTAATGATCCCGTCGTGTCGTTCATTCTCAAGGAATTGACACTTTGTCCAGGTACTAATAAGACCATCCCTCAAAGGGAAAAGGTCCCTGTCAAATGACTATGGTAATAATGGTCAAATTAATGGTAATAAAGGCACATCAAATGTCTGGCCTTGTTCTCAGAGTACAGAGAAGCTAATTAAATTTAATGAGGGGTCATTTCCACAACCTTTGTAATGTCAAATATATAAAAACTATTGTTCTACACCTGTACAGTGGTTTGAAGGAGATTAGGCCATGCTCAAGTCACAGAATGAACAGCAAAGTGCAAAGGAGAGGCAAACTAGAAAAAGTGCTCCTCGGAGCACAGGTCTCCGCCAGGTCAGGTAGGTTATTGTGGCCTCCTGGTGGCGCTATAGTAGGCCAATGTGAAAAGGGTGCCATTTCTTCTTGGGCCTTTCACGGCAATCGGACAATGCATTCATGATTTGAGGAATTTCGTTCCAAAAATGTGTTTTGCTAAATTAGACCTACTGGTGGCGCTATAACAGGCCAATGTGTAAAGGGTGGCATTTCTTTCTCGGCCTAGTGGGAATGTGCGTGCAAAAGTTCACGTAAATTGCATGCTGCGTTCATGATTTGAGGCATTTTGTTCAAAACGAACCAATCCTGCAAACTTTGGAAGCCAATCTTAGCTAATCAGGATGGAATGTGCAGCATCGGACAGATCCGCGTTGATCACATGACTATAGAGATACTGTGTACCGCTATTTTCTGCGAAATTTTTCCCATAATACGCATGCTGGGGTGGTTAAAACTTTTGCTCCCCGGAGGAGGTCACTGCCTCCTCCGGGGATAACTTTTGTCATAGATTTCATAGATAGCTTCATAGACTTGTTTGACAGCACATTGTCATTGTGTGGTGTTGAGTTGGATTCATGTTAGTGTGTATTTTCAGACAGTTAACCACTTAAACCCTCAATACTTAGAAAAGCCGAAAATAGCCGCTCTACAAGGCCACAACGCCTCGCAGCGCGAGGCGTTGTGGGCTTGTAGATCTGCTATTTTCGGCTAATGTTCCCCTCAGAGTAAGGATTCTAGGGTTCAAGTGGTTAATGTAAAAAATAAATCACACAAAGATTTGGCGGCCCCCCTGTAGTAACTCTGAGGACCGCCTAGGGGTCCCGGACCCCCTGTTGAAGACCCCTGCCTTACAGCAAATGCTCTATCTCCTTATGTTACAAGCCTTGACATGGGGACTGTGAGTAACAGCTGACCTGCCGATCTAAGGCTGTAGGGAGAGATGCATAGGGGTCAGAAGGTCAAGGTCAAAAATATACGCAGGTGCAAGGCCGTTCTGTGATTTAAAAACAACCAATTATATTTTGGAATCAGTTCTTAATGCCACAGGTAGCCATGGCAGTGCCAGTGCAGTGAGGCCAGAACAGGGGTGAGAACAAGAATGATCATAATTGTCTGGTTCTAGTAAGAACCCTTGCTGCAGTGTTTTGTTGGAAGCGATTGATTGCTTTTTGTAAGGGAGACCGGAAAATAGCTGGACATGGACTGTGATGTGGACAGGGTGTAGGTCTATTAGGGTTGGATGATTTGTCCTGATACATGCTCTCTGTCTCTCGCTTCTCTCTCAATCTATATCTCGTCTCTTTTTACTCTCACTCTCACTCTTATATGGAGTTCTCGCTCTGTCTTTGACTTAATTTCTCCTTTTCTACCTGTACCACAGGTAGAAAGTGGAAGTGTGAATTATTGTGGTATCATTTCAAACATGAGAACATGGTATTTCCAGGATATTCCATTTTAAATTGATAAACCCTTGAAGTATTTGTATCTAGGACTGTGCTGACATTTGGTCGAATACTGAGGCAACCTGGACTGGAGAAACATCACCAAACTGGTGGTCTCAGCCATTTAATGTAATCAGTGACACCCCAAGAGTTTCTGGCCATTGTATTAAGTTATAGAAGCCCAGGTGAAGTGAGAAACGGAACAGGCTGTCTGGTAAACCTTTTGTTTCTTGGTTCAGAGATGAAAATCGTTGGAGCTCAGGCGTTGACACCCCATGTCCTGAGGTTGGCTTCTTTTGTCTTAATTTGAACTGATTAAAATAGCCATTGTTCCATGGGCGTCAGCCACAGACCACAGCCATGAGGCCTACAGAAGATGTACCTTTTGGTTTTCTCTAGAGTTTAACTTAAACTCTGTCAAACAGTAAGATTATGTACACAATACTAAGAGCCTTTTAAATGAGTAGGTAAAATGATTAAAGTCTGGATAGCTATGACTTGTGTGGTTAACAAAAAGAAACGTCAGTTAAGGGAAGTATTAAGTCTTAAAGTAACTGCTGTCTTTTGTTGACTCATTGTATTTCTAACAGCTGTTTACAATCAGAGATGTATAATGTGTGTGGACTTATTCTAAAGCTTAAGAGATGTTGTACAATAAGTATTAACCAAGACTTCATGTAATCGTATTGGTTTAGAATTTAGAATTAGACAAGTTGTTACACTGTAAGGACATGCACATGTGTTATAACAGGGTGTTTGCGGGGGGCTCGCCCACGACCCTTCAGTATTCATGTTTATTACACGGCTTGGTTGAATGCTCGATTCTGATTGGTCAGTCATCGGTCATTATTTCTGGATAATGACCGATGAGCTCTATAACGGACCGCTGTGTAATCAGAGACTCAGAACACCTGCTCATGTCAACCTGTGCTGCTTGGTTATATGCTTTATCCAACATGACAGCCATGTAAACAAACAAACAATGTCATTTACAACTAAACGTTGCTCTCAAGAATGTTTTTGAAAACATTTGAAGTGAGAAATAGACGATGCAATAACCGAGAAGTCATTCTATTTGATCCACTGCGCTTCCTTGTTTATCGTGGCACAACAACGGGGGAATACCAAAACGCTCGCCCCAAAACACAGTCGCCCCGGGGCAAATCCGGCGGTATTACAGGCAAATCGGCAGTAAATAGAATGGGGGGCGAGTGTGTTTTGGGGCGAGTTTTTTTCCATTTCGTCATTTGTTTTTGCAAGGCGAACTTGTCCGCCCAGCCCAATACTTATGGAATACTTTCATTGCCGTAAGCAAGGAAATACTTTGTTTTGTTGTTACTTTTGGGTAAATGTATTTATTAAGTAGCCGTGTAATAAGCGGGATAATGCATGGGGAGGTAGTCATAATTGAAATTTAAAGCCCTGTCGGGCTTTAAATTTCAATAATGACTACCTCCCCATGCATTATCCCTTGCTTATGTGTGTGTGATAGGCCTACAGGGATTAGGGGCTGGGCTTAAACTACCTGACCCCTCCTTTGTTGGCAGGAGGTAAACAATGTATAAATAAGGTGTTTTACATGTGACTGGGCACGCTGCTTATTAGACCCAAATGACAGTTAGCCAGTCGGGCGGAAATAAAACATGCTCTGACAACTACACTTTGACTGGAACCATCCTCCTTGAACCTCTCCCAGGAAACTAAGTATAGCCGCTTTTGGACCATAAAAATATACATCATTATCTTCACACTTTATACAGGCTGAGCAGAGCTGTGGTCTTTGATTTTTTTCTGTGCATAAGTGGGTGCACATACAGTATGCACAGTATAAACTGTATGCATTTACAATATATGTACTGTATGGCTATGTACACGTACAATTTCAATTGTCTATGATGTTTCGAGTTCTATGCTGTCTACAGTATATTGTGAAGTGTTAAGTTTTATGCAGTGGAAAAACTCATTAAGAAAACGTATCAAAGTATTTAAAAAAAAAATGGTTTCAAGTACAGCATGTCCTCGGCAGAGGTCATAAAAACTAGGAGCCAAAGCACTGTGTTCGGCAGCATGCTACTGTTTACGTCCCGTGGAGATGAAAATAAAACCAGGTGGTTTGTCAGAGGGTGGGAAGGTTGAAACGCCACTGAGGCATTGAGCCGGTTATTACCCTGCCATGTCCTGCCTGTGGCTCTGACATGGCCATTATCTCAACCCTGCAGATTAATTCAACCACATCATGGGTTTGGCCTTTGAACTGCCTACTTTTAGTACTTTCAGTTCATGATAAATCTTCTTTACAACTTGCATGAAATGCAAGTTTCTGATATATTTCATTTTGGCTTCCTGTGAGAACATTCTCCATTTTTTCCTAGATATTTTGGGGGCTTTTCTGCCTTTAATGATAGTACACAGTGGAGTTAGACATGTAACAGGGAGAGACACGCTGCAAAGGTTGTCGGGATCGGGATTCAAACCCGCAAGCCTGTTATGTGGTGGTATGCACCTGGACCACTAGGCCAGCAGGTGCCCCCATGCGCTGGTTTTGAATTCTGGTATATTTCATACCGTCAATATCACGCGTCGCAATGCAATGTGTTACGGAGCTTGTAGATTGGTTATTTTCGGTGAAGATATTTCAAGGGGAAAAAAGAGGGGGCGTAATATAGACCCCTGTGGTACTCAATTAAATATAGAGTTTAAGTGGTTAACCGTTAGGAGGGCAACGTGGGAATGACAATCTAGCACTGTGCTCATGAATGGACAATGTGTGCATTACTTGAACTGTAATGCTGACTTACATTGGAGGATCTTTAAGCTTAAGGGAGTAATACAATGTAAAGATCTGAATCATACAATTATAATTGAGTCAAGCACACAATAAAAAGCTGAAATCAGAAGCTCAATGATATTCCTATTAGCACCTATTCAAAAGGATGAGCTCTGTCTGCGCCAAACCTTAAAGGTTAAAAGAAGAATGGAAGAATGTGTCACTGTCGGGCAGCAGCAGCTTCTCTATGATTGCCATTTCATCTCCCCCCTCTCTCTCACATTTCTATTCTCCGTTCCTCTCCTTCACCCTCAATTTGAAGCCATTAACTAAACCTTCAATTCTCTTCTCTTCATTTTTTTGTATCGCTGTGCGCTGAATGGACATTTTCTCATTCAATTAAATGTAACAGAATGATCTGTGGAGACTGTTGGCATGACACCGGTCAACTAGGGGACTAACATGCAGGCCAGCTAGCCCAGATAAACCTTACTCTAACCGACACCCCCAGTCCCGTTTCTCCTTTTTCATCCTGTTCTTTTGTCATCCTCAACCCTCCATATTTTGGCTGAGGTTGAATTATCATTTGAATAAAACACTGTGCATCGGTTGCCAAAATTATCACTGCTTAACCCTTACATTGTGTTAGAAACCGGCATAAACTTTTGGTGCTATCGGGTCAAATTTGACCCGTGATTTAACTCAGCCCAAAATACTCTGTACTCTATACTTTTTCTCCCACCTCATAGCTGACTTGTAATGCATTCATATCCATGTAAACACTAAAATATTATTTTGGGTTAGGGTTTCATCTTTCAATATATCTCGTTTTCAATTATACAAATGTTAAAATTCACTCATTACCTTTCCTATAATGAAGACAATGATGTTATCTAGCTATAATAGACTAATATTAGAACACACTTCCAAAAAATATATATTTGTTTTAGTTTTTTAACTTTAAAATGTGTTAATATTAAAAATAGTCACATCTGTGGTGTTAAGGGTCAAAATTGACCCGTGTACCATACAAGTTAAAAAGTCATTTATTTTTCATAAACCCAAACTTTATTTTACTCCTAATAGCAAATGCTAATTGAGGACAAGTTTCTCTCACTCTCAAACATGTAAACATTGAATATTGACAATTTGGGGGGAATTAATCCACACTTTTCTTCCAGGTCAAATTTGACCCTTTACACCACAGATTTTTTTTTTTTAGACCATCAGAATTAAAGACGGGTTGCCGTGATTTTCAGTGACCCCCCCCCCCCCCTCTAAAACATAATCATCAGGTATTACGGTTATACCAGGAGGAAGATTTTTTTCAAAAAAGTGTACAGAAAGTGTTAAAATTATGTTTTTATGTGGACACGCCTCCAGTTCATTAAGTTTACCTGGTTCTCACCTTAGCACCTCCTCCACCACCTTAGCACCACCCACCTGTCCTAGCCCCTCCTCCTCCTCATGCCCACACCTGTTGTGTTATGATAATGAGGGGGAGGGCATCATTTTACTGTGTCATTAAAGTACTGTTCTTCTATTGGCACGTTTGACCCTCAAGGTTTCAGCCTCCAGGAAGAAACTCAAAATAGTCAGAGAAGACATAAAACACCATAAAACACCACCAGGGGGCTTAATGAAGTTCTATCAACCTCATAGACACATGAAAAACAGAGAAAGTGCAAAACCATGGCACCACCTCTTTAACTAAAACAGTGGTAATTCATTTTGTTGCGTTAAAATAGCTGTTTCTGAGGATATCATGAAGCCTTGTTCCTTGTTGTTGTAAAGAAATGTAAAGGGTACTTTTTACCTGTTTAAACTTGAAAACAGGTAACAAAAAATGTAATTACCCTAACACAATGGAAGGGTTAAAGAGCAAATTACATTTACTTATGGAGTGATGTTGGAGTGACGCTACAAGGCGTCCCGGTTTGGCCGGGATTGTCCCGGTTTCAAGCTTCGTGTCCCGAGTCGTGACAAATATCTAAACACTAAAGATTTGTGTGTTTTCAACGTTCGCTAAAATTGGTCCTGGTTTTCACAACAATTACAATAATAACACTTGTTTTGAGTGCTTTCATGGATGTTTATCATGATCTGTTCTGTTGAAAGGTGCAGTCACTAGGTGTGCTAATTTGCTACCATCATTATCTCCCTGATGAAAAAAAAAAAAGTAAGTCAAAGAAATTGTCAATAGCATACAAATAGCCAATCTACAAGCACATGTGTCACAAGCCTGTAGATTTGAGTTTATTTTAGAAATTGCATTTCAAGTGATTAAGGGTCCCGGCTTGTGTTTTTGAAAATGTTCACTTTACACCTGCTGTTCCTTTACTTCACTTTATTTAATGAGGCTGCCTCCAAAGGTCAAGATGTCCGCTGACTGTCTGTCACCGTCATTGTTATTCTAAGTGTTGTCTGCAGCAGTGTGTGCTAGACAGCATGTCACATTATGTCACCTTCAATCTCTATAAGCACTTGGATAATGTCAGTGAATCCACTGATGACCGTGTGGACGAGTGTCCACAGGTTCACCTGCTCCTGGGTCCAGGGGCACTTGCTTCCAACATAGAGTGAAATTACTGAACTGCAAAATTTCTCACTCACAAATTTCAATGACAGTTGCTCTCCCAGCGCATACTCCCCGGAAGTACAAACTCCTTCCGGGTTTGGTTATCAACTTTATTACAATAGATGGTACAGCACTACCTCCAAGAGTACCGAAGTCCTGACGTCACTTGTTCGTCCCCTGGGTCACGGAAGTAATTTATCTATGGAGATTGGGTCATCTTAGAATCGTCTCATACTGTACAAGCATTGTGGTCCAAAAATAAACAAACTGTCACGGGGATATTGTCAGGGAGGTGGCTCTGTATCGTTTACGATAGTCAGTCACTCAAATTTGTTTCTGGCGAAAATGTAACTAATTTGGCGGCAGTAACATTAGCAATTTATTGCTGTCAGTTGATGCTTCATATCCATATGAGTCAAACTGCCGGGCTCATTTGTTTATATTTGGAACATAGTTCTTATTTGACGTGATGTCTATGGGAATTCTCAAGGTGTAAAAAAAACCTGACCCAGGTAGGATGCGTAAATTATGACTTTGGTGCTCTGAGTGAGCTTGTGGGTACCAAAGGTATGGCACCCCCATATCTTCAAAGCCTGATCCACCCATACAACTCCTCCCGCTCACTCAGATCAGCTAACACAGGGAAGCCGTGTTAGCTGAAGAAAATCCATAAAACAACCGGGACAACGCTCCACACGCCCCAGACTCTTCTCCCTCCTGGCTCCCAAACTGTGGAACGAACTGCCCATTGCAGTTAGAACTGCAGATTCACTCCCAATCTTGCACCGCAATCTGACTCACCTCTTCAGACTCCACCTTATACCCGTAGCACTTGCCGTAACACTTGCCGTAACACTTGCCCTAGCCTGACTACCTTGCAGGCTTATGCAAAGGTTCAAATGTAATTTAGATACCATGTTATGTGTAAACAGATGCCAGGTTAATTTGTTGACCTGGCATCCTATAGTTTGAATAGTTTCAATGCACAAATTATTTATTTTTGTTGTTTAGACTGATGATATAGGTTCTTGGTTTATCTATGATCCTAGCCCAGATAGCAAAATATGGTTATTCAACGTTGAATTATAGTGGTTAGGGTTGATTTTTGGTTACGATTGAAGACTGATGGTTTTTCAACATTGAATCACTGTTGTATTGCAGTGCAAAATTCAATGATTGAAATGCCAACATTGAATCAGCGTTTAATCTATGGTGCAAATTCAATGATTGTGATGCCAACATTGAATCAGCGTTTTATCTATGGTGCAAATTCAATGATTGAAATGCCAACATTGAATCAGCGTTTAATCTATGGTGCAAATTCAATGATTGAAATGCCAACATTGAATCAGCGTTTTATCTATGGTGCAAATTCAATGATTGAAATGCCAACATTGAATCAGCGTTGAATCTATGGTGCAAATTCAATGATTGAAATGCCAACATTGAATCAGCATTGAATCTATGCTGTTTGCCTTTTTCTTTTCTTTTTTTTTTATGGGGGGAGGGGGGGAGGCACACCCCTCCTCACACCCCCCCTCCCCCCATTTAATGATTGAAATGACAACATTGATTCAACGTTTTATCCATGCAGTTTGCCGTTTTCTTTTCTTTTTTTCTTGTTGGGGGGAGGGGGGGCAACCCCCTCCTCCCCCTCCCCCCTCCTCCCATTTAATTATTGAAATACCAACATTGATTCAATGTTGAATCTACACTGTAAAATCCAATAGCTATCTATACTTAAATAAATATAAGTTAGCTTTACTCATTTGTTACAATACTAGGTTTAATCAAGTAACGTGTACTAAAAAATACAATTTACTTATTGTTATTAAGTAAAGACATCTTTGTTTACTTGCCCAGAATCAGTAACATTTAATTGCACTGTGTTTAGTACACTCTTAAAAATGCTGGGTTATTTCTATAAACACATTGCTGGGTTGATTTGGCTGGGTCATAATTATGGGTTATTTGGGTACTGTAAACTGATGGGTCAAAGGGGTTATTAGGGCTTCAATTGCCTGCCTGGGTTATTTTTAACCCAGAGGTTGCTTTATTCATTTTCCCACTTGTGAATCATTCTGATACCTTCTTTTTGTCACTTCTCACATGAAAACACAAGGTACGTAACCTATATTTTATCACTATATTTGACCTATATTCATATAATGAGGGGGATCATTATAGGGATCTGTATTAATTGTAATATGGTACAATACTGTGCAAAGTATACACTGTAACAAATTTCTGTAATTTCTACAGTAAAAATGTACAGTAATTTACTGTTCTGTCATTTTACAATGTTTAACTGTATTTTGCAATGCATCATGGGGAAAAAATCATTACAGAAAATTGAACATCATCATCATTATCAGTTATTATCATCATTATTAATTGTATCCTTCATCTTCTTGTTTATGCCCCAAAATGACTGAAGAGCTGATCGATAATCCATTGTCCGATTGTTTCGGCGCACCCTAGGGGCCGAGACAATAGTGAAAAACTGTTTGAAAGGAGTAAAAACTAAATTGGACACCAAATTCTGGGTCAGCGCGTCGCCCCGAACGCGAACATATAACTCCCCTAACACACGGCCTTACCGTTCTCCTTAATTGGCTAGGGTCCAATGTCAAGTTATTATATGCGCAATAAAGCAATATATCTCGATACGATACGTTTTTCGAATCCGCCTTTCGGATATGTTGTACAGCTTGCCAAGACGCACACGTGGATGTCTTGTTTGTCCCGGTACGACACTCCTAAGTTGACCTCCTACACTATCGGAAGGCACATAGAGTCTTAAACCTTAAGACCATACCAAAGGACAAAGTCAGAAAAAAAAATGTGCCGTACTGGGACAAACAAGACATCCACACGTGCGTCTCAGCCAGCTCTACAACATATCCAAAAAGTGGACCCTAAGTCCTTATCGTATTCGAGATATTGAGCGAGATAGCGAAGCCGTAACCATAGCCAATTAAGGGATAATTAAATCATGATTTGATATGAGGGTTTGATGATTTCAAATTTTAGCATTATTTTACATGTAGATTTGGAAAAAAAATATATCGGGGTTATCACGGGCCTGGAACACCCTAAAACCAACCAGAAAGTGGCCTTTTGAGGCACTTCCTGTTTTCCGAGAAAAATATAACTTACATATTTGGAATCAGCGTCATCACATTAGTCTAAAGCCAGAGTATCGAAGAAAAATACAATTTCTAAAAATGTAACGAGGGTTGACCTTTGCAGTCTTTTCGCTGAACTTTGAGCTTTATCAGTGTCTAAAAAAATCAAGGCTGGTGCCAAAAAATCTGGCTTACTCTCAATATGGATGGAGAGAAGTTTTAGATTTTTAAAAAATATCTGGAGCGATTAGTTCCAGATTTTGTGCTCAACAAAATCTGTTTTTTATTCAAAAGTCAACGTCCAATCTTTTTGGTGAGCTTTTGTATTTCCCAAGGTCATAGAAAATCGAGACCTATCCCATTCGATTCAGCGTCCTTTTCTAAGTCTGAAAAAGTTTTTTTTAATTTAAAAATAAAATATTTTAAACAAATGTGAGAAAAGCTAGACTTTGAACTATTTCAAAAATCTTTAACTTCTTATTAAACAATTCTAGACTATTGTTTAACCTACCATTCAACTCTAAATCATCTAAATAAGAGGGTTGAAGGGTCAAAATAAAATAATGATCATAATAATATGTTTGTGAAAAAAGCTTCAAGTTTATGAAACTTTAACGCTTGTTTAAGCCACTTTTTAAGGGTCATACAAAATCAAAACCTAGCCCATTCAATTCAGCGTCCTCTTCTGAGTCTGAAAACATGTTTTTTAATTAAAACAAAATATTTTAGAAAAATTTGAGAAAAGCTAAACTTTGAACTATTTCAAAAATCTATAACTTCTTATTGCAGATCGGCTATTTTCTTTTTTTCTCTCTTTCTTATATTATTTGACAATTTGGCCAATGTTTGACCAGTTTATAGTATAGTTTGTTGATTACTTGTATTACAGTCTTTTTCTTTGATTTGTTTTCATTTATTTTCTAAGGTATTAAAATTATTACTTAAATTGTCAGGGTCTCGACCCACAGGTTGAGAACCGCAGACATCCTTCATGCACAAGGCGGACAGTGTTGCCAGATTTTGCGATAGAAATAAGCAACCAGGTCTATGGAAATTAGCCCAAAAGAAGCAACTATGACTAATTGAAAATAGCCAATCTACAAGCTCACAACGGGTTGCGATGCGACGCGCTGTGAGCTTGTAGATCTGCTATTTTAAAACAAAACTCTTATCTGGAAGAAAATGTGAAAAATTAGGAATATTTTTGAAACATTTTAATACGAATCTTGTATTGGGGGTCCCCCCTGGCATAACATGTGTTCAGATGGGGGTCCGTTGATTGGATAATAGCCTACATATTAATCTGGGGGTCCTTGACATGAAAATGTTTGAGAACCACCACTGGTTTAAACGACAGTAAGGAAGCAAGCCCAAAAAACTTCACAGAAAAAGAAGCCCAAAGTCGCTTATAATAAGCGGATATGGCAACACTGAAGGCGGAGCTTGTTAGTTTTGAAATCACACCGGAAGGCAGAGGAAACGGCTGTTGGCTGAGAGATTTCTTTTTCAAACCGGGGTGCTTTCGTGTTTACTGTACTAGATAACAGGTAAGTTTAATTAGTTTATGGAATTAAAATGTTATCCAAACACGGTCGTACACGGTTACATGAACTAACACGTTCATGTAACCGTGCACGACCGAGTTTTAGCCATGGTTCACACGACGCTCGTCCTTTCACGAGCCTCATAGCCGGAATTTCAACCTGTTTTTTGCACTTTCAACCCGTACATCAACATAAATATTCATACTTCAACTATAAAGTGCTTACCCCACGGCCACGAATGTTACAATTTTAATCGGGTGTGTCTAAGTACCCGCATCTTCCGTATTGTTGAATAAAATATATTTTAATCCGATCGGTGGCCATTTTCTCATAGTTGTAATGCATGTGTATAATGTAATACACCTCCAAACCGACGGTCGCGTAGTTTAAAGCATACAGAAAACTCGGAGAAAATGGCCAACGATCGGATTAAAATTACTTTTATTGAACAATACAGGAGGTACGGATACTTAGACCCTCCCGATTCAAATTGTAACATCCTTGGCCCTGGGCTAAGTGCTTTATATTTGAAATCTGAACGTTTATGTATGGGTTGTAAATGTAGAAAACGTCATGATATGATCATGTTTCAGGACTAACGGTTTATCAACCGCGTTTACATAGAAAGCAATGTGTTTGCACCATTTAATATAAATGTATGATGTTACAATGCGACCAGGCATCCTAAAACGTTAAAATATGATTCAACTTGTTAGTTGTAACATTAGCTCTTAAAAGAGAGCTAATGTTGGCCACATATCCCTTTGGTGAGGCCACATTTGTTTTGACTGTAATTATTATTTTATATATGAATCTTGTTTTTAACCTACAGTAAAAAGTAAAATAATTTAATTAAGAGACAGAGAGTACAAATGGTACCAATGTATCCTTAAGGAGAATAAATTAACATTGAGGATTTTAGTGTGCAGACAAATTTGGTAATCCGTTTTTTAACTTAAGTTTTGTTTTGCAGACAGTAGCTAACAAAAGCAGGTAATGTTTATCATCAAAGTGGGCTCCAGGGACCCTCAGGGGTCATTGGGGGGTTTCCATGTGGTTCCCAGCTAAATGAGATTATATAGCATGAAACTCAGTTTAACCACTTAAACCCTATAAATTGCCTATTTGAAAATGGCAGATCCACAAGTTCACAGTGCATGGTGATGCGTTGTGAGGGTGTAGATCAGCTATTAAAAAACAGTATAAACAACATTTGTGGAATATTTTTGAAACACTTTTGTAAATCTTGAGTCCTTAGCCAAGTACATACTAATTAGGGGGTCCTTGACATGAACATGTTTGAGAACCACTGATTTCATTTGTATAACATGAGTTCATTAATCAGTATGCATTGTGAAACACTTTGCCAAGTTCATCAGAAGAACTGGTTATCACACACCTTCAATTAACCCATTAAGACCTGAGGCCGATTCTACAAAATGTCTTCTAAATGTATTTGTTTTTAACTTGTGTTATTATGTCAGTGGTTCTCAAACTTTTTCATGTCAAGGACCCCAAAATGTATATGTATTTGGCCACAGACCCTCATCTCAAAATATTTTGTTCTAGGGACCCCCAGAAACAAAGATTTGAGTTACAAATGTTCAATAAAAATTCAAAGATTTGCACACATTTTCAAGATTTTTCTAAAATAACAGATCTACAAGCTCGTAGCGCAGCACTCGGTGCCACGCTATGAGCTTGTATATCTGCTGTTTTTGAGTAGCCAAAGTGTAAAATAATGCTTTTTAGGTCAAATCTAAAAATGACACAGAATCGAATGCACTTAAAAAGCGCATAACCATTCAGTGTTCAATTCAGGGATTTGAATCGTCATATATTTGTAACAATGATTACTGTCTCATTTCATCGTTCTTTGACAAACTTCTACCATCTATTTAACAGGCCGTCACCAAGAAAGCCCTTGCCTTAATTTGGATGGTACTACAGTTGGCAGTGGCTATGTAAGTCATCAATCAATCAACACAAAAAGGAGAACACTCCATACACACACACACACCTAAAAGAAATGTGCTCAAAGTTTTTCCTAGTGCACAGTCACACGCACATTTTTGGATTGCTCCTTAAAATCCCATGTAACCATCTTCATGGTTTACGCCAGGCAAATTTAAGCTGAACCTAATTGTCTCTTTTACAGGCAGCTTGGTACACACCTGGCCGGGGAAAAAAACCTGCTACAGACTTCCTGGAGGAGCGATTGAGGAACACCAGGAAGCGCATGAGAAGGCTGAAACGACCACACCACCAAGAACCAGAGGAACAGACCGTCCCTAGTACACCAGGTAATACTAATAACCAATGTTAATTATCCCCACCAGGCTAGATTGGACAGATGCAAGGGATTATATTTGCGGTCCCATGACTCTTCTGTCCATCATCTTCTAAAAACTAGTCTCAGGCACCGCTGGACCGATTGGCGACTTTTCACACACTCCAAGTAGGCCAGAACCTCAAATACTTGAAATCAGCTATAATGAATCTGTACTTATCATTCAACAGAATCTGATGTGCCTCCTGAAAAACGTATTGAAATGGTTGAATGGATGAAGGTCAATAGGTGTCCAGTGTCCCAGGTTGAGGACTACATGAATCAAACATCTCTACATGGAGGCAAGTGGATTCGCAGCAATGGAACTAAAGGCCTACCGGAAATATTGGCGTATAGTTCCCTAGGCTTGTAGACAATCCTGGCATGGTAATACATTATTTTGCTATTGCAGTTTTGCCTATTTGAATGATACTCTATTTGACTGATACTCTGCAATGCACTACAAGTTTATGTTTAACCACCTAGACCCTACAATATATACTTTGTAGACAGGAGTCCACAGGGTTCTACTTGGTCCACTCCTTTTTTCTCAAACTGTTGTCACACAATGGTGTGTTTATCAAAGAGCTTATCTACAATACCCTACTGCTTGCATACACTCTTATAAGTAGACTCATAAGTGATTTTATTTTAATTTTCTCATTTTACAATTGTTTATATAATGTTATGTTCTCTTCTGTGTAGACCCAATCCTTCGATCTCCTAATCTCTCCACCTGGTGTGGAGAATTTGATTTGTGGGATTCCTCAAGAGGATGAACTGCACACTTCAGGTGGGGGTTTCATTTAACATAATGGTTAAATAAACAATAATGAACTGTAACTATGTTTCTTAGCAGGTGCTGAGGTTATGAGTTGGGTCTCTTGGATTCTTTCCTGCTTTCTTCACTGTCCTCTGGTCATAGAGATTCTGAAGGGCAGAGCGCTTAGACCCCAAGGCGGTTACCCTCGGCACAACTTTGGGGTTTCACATAATGATATCTGGGTGGTTTTCTATCAGCTGACATGAAAAGCATTCTCTGACCGGGTCAGCCTGTGACTGAGCACTTGGTGTTCAGATAAAACTTGTATTCTGACCATGTGACATTGGTGTAAAATCACTCCTCTGTGTTTGTATAGGTGCACAACACATGCAGTTTGAGTCAGCCTGGGCCCTGACCAGAATCCCCTCAGCTACCTTCCTGCCAACACGCACTGTGCCCATCTTCATCTGTCTACAAGGACATCCGGGAACAGGTTAGCACCTTTTTACCCACGAATAACAGAGCAACATAAGTTTAGTTGGGAATTAACTGTCCAATTGAACTATCAGGGCGACATATGAAAATATGCTTTAGAGGAATGTCTGGTGCTGTATGCAGTTTGGAACCCAGGATGTAAGGTGATGGAGACCATTACACAAGAGGTGTATATATGGAGCTGACTAATTTGTTTGCTGATTCCATGATGACACATTGAGGTTAGACACTCCATAATTGGGCGTAGCTGCATTTGGAACTCCTTATATCAGGGGTCTTCAACCTTTTCAGGCCAAGGACCCCCTAACTGAGAAAGAGATGAAGAAGGGACCCCCACTATATATTACATAAAATTGTGTTGCAGATTAAAGCTTATCATAGATGTTGGATTCATGTTAATGTGTATTGTCAGACATTTAACGACTTAAACCGTCAATACTTAGTAAACTTTCACTCTGTACTTGGTCTGCTCTTTTTCCCCTCTTTGCCGAAAATAGCCGATCTACAAGCTCGCAACGCCTCGCGCTGCGAGGCGTTGTGAGCTTGTAGATCGGCCATTTTCGGCTAAAGTTGTCCGTAGAATAGGGATGCTATTGTTCAAGTGGTTTGTATAAAGAAACAATGATCTTATCACAGAGATTTGGCCGACCCCCTGTAGCAACTCTGAAGACCCCCTAGGAGTCCCAGACCCCCTGTTGAAGACCCCTGCCCTGTTATGGCTGACTCATGGTGACATGAGCGTGGCATGGGGGATCTCCTGTAAGCCAATTTTAATATAGGTAATTGTCTGATCACAGTTATGAGAAAAAGCGTTCATCTGTATACATTTATCTATTGAAGAATAGTGAAAATAGCAGATCTACAAGCTCGCAACATCTCGCAAAGTGATGTGTTGTGAACATGTAGGTCGGCTACTCTCACTATTTTTCAACATTTTTAAATGCCTGGCCGTAGTACATAATGGTATTATTGGCCCCGGTCATTGTCAGTCATTTCTTTTTTGTTTACAAAGCCTAAAAGTCGGAACCGAAATGTAATTCGTCCAATGTTTAATGCCAAAACGGTTACATTGTTGATCATAATTATTTGTATGACAATTAACCAAATGTTTTCCTAATTTACACACTTTTTCAAATGTATTTAGTCACTGTATTTTGTTCTGTGGTTTGCTGTGTTGTAGGCTTATGCTGAGTTTAACAGGATCGCCACCACACACCTAGAGACAGACTTCTTTGATGCTCTGGATCGCTATACACCACAATTGGTCACTATCTTAAAGTCCAAGAAAGGTGCCATTAGAGATAAATTATCCGGAATTGTGCAGCAAATTGATGGGTAAGTCTACAACATGCTTCTTATATTTGTAATTATCATGACTAAGTTTATGTACAAGCTATTACCCCAAATAGTACTTATGCTTCCCGGCTGTATTACAGAGTGTTAAAGTATTGCTAACTATTGATCGTTGTTGATAACTAAATGCTGTGGATTGTACTATTTTTAAATCACATCTCCAATCAGCAAATGTTCTCTGCAACTGTTCATCAAACATATATTGTGGTGTTTCATGCTGTAACTGTACTGTAACTTGTGATGGTCAGATCTTGAACTTTATTTGTTCATTATCCACTTGTAGAAACCCGACGTGACCGCGCTGGGTAGGCTTGTTCTCCGAGGCCTCCTTCTTCTGCTTGGAGATGACCACAGCAGTTTCTACACCACTGTCTTGGTAAGTTCTCATAGTTACACCTTAAAGGTCCAGTGAAATTACATTTTCGTTAATTTTATTTTGAAGTTTCAGTCTGAAACGGCCTTGCAAACCAATCAGAAGGTTCAATCCCTTCAGGCTATAGCACGGTGGAATCTCACTCACATGGTGTGCAGTGTAAGTGTTTGTAGCCTGCACTCACACGTTGCTCAAGGGAGAGAGAGATGGCCACTATGCAGAATGTTTGTTACCAAGTTGCTTATTTCTAGCCTAAAATGTTTTCAGATACATATTTTACTGTGCTGTTTACCATGAGTAATATACTGTCAAAAACAGTAGGCCAACCAATGTTGATAAAACTTCTCAATGCAGATGTTTGTGAAGTGTCAACATTTCCCTGTTGTAATGTTGTTTTTGTTTGGTTCTGTACAGGATTGTGACAGCGAAAGTGAAGACGCCTGGTCAGAGGTATCGGTCGGATTGCTGACTGTGAGCAGTGAAGATTCACCTCCCTCAGATGGTGTCGACCTTCAGCCAGTGTCAACAGCCATCATCCTTGAAGGAGGTATTGTGATGGATAATTTCCATAACCTCCCTCAAGCACCGTGCCTGCTGTCTAGCCTGACGTATGCACTCAATTTGAAGTACCCTAATGATATGAAGAACATATTGAACTTTATTCAAAGAGTGATGCTTGGCTTGGGAAAGGAAAAAACTACCCCCCAAACTGCAAAGTCTTAAAAACCTCCTGTCATTTTAGAAAGATTGTATAGTGGATAACTGGTAGGCAGGTTGTCCTCAGCCCTCCTTTGTGACAGTAGACTAAAATGCATGCATTTTATTTTTCTCATGCATGAGAAAATGTTGTAAAGTGATAGGAGTTCTAAATGAAGCCACTTTTATTCATTTTAAGTACTTTAGAGCTGCAAATTATTAAGACTTTGAATGTAATACCATTAAGTAAAAGTAAGGCACTTTTTTGAAATTGACAAGTGTTCACTTGTTCATGTGTGAAATAATGTACTCTTTCAAACTGTAATGGGGCTGTCCACACTAAGCATATCACTTTTGTCAATCCTATCGTTGTAGAATTATTTAGTTTAAATACAGTGCAGACATGATCATTTCAGTGGGCAGTTGCTCATGTCTTCCAGAGTTCCAGCAAATCACTCATATTGTCATCATCAACACAGATACTGTTCGTCTTTAGTTGTGTTGAACAGGAGGAGAAGGATGGAGGGGCTACTAGGCTACAATTGCAGTAGCAACACAGAAATGTGTGAGGAATTAATTAGCATAATGACTTTGTGGACGAAAAGAGGTTCACAATCATTGGCTACTCTAAATTCTATAAAATAAATTAAAAATGTGTACATATAGTGCTTGGTGTGGATGGCCCGTTAGGCTTTATTAATTACGCCATTTGTATTACTAGAGCACTTGTCAGTGTGTTTTGTCAGACCGTTGGTTTAGTCTGCAAAGTTAGTACACGTTTGGTCATTATAAGCCATGTTGGGTATTGTTTTTGTGGAATCGCTTGTAAATAATGGTGGTTTGGTTTGTAATTTAAATTTGCAGATCAATTATTTTCAAATAGCATTTTTATATAGGTGTAAAGTGCTCATGTGGCATATATTCACTTACAAAATATCCAAATGCTTGCAGACATTTTCACGATTTCTTTCATAAATAGCAGATCTACAATCTTCTATATGTTATATATTTCATCTGTTAAATCATAAAAACAATGCTTAAAGCAGTTCAAAGCAGGTCTAAATGCCTTGGTTCAATAAATGTGAAGATTCAAATCATATTGTCTGTCTTTATTTTTATATTTTCACATTTTGGGAAATGTAAGGTAATTTTGAACAAGATGTAGCCTTACAGTATATCAGCATACACATAATTTAAAATGTACATGCAGATTACCATTAGGTTGTTGGATGATCAGGATCAATATTGATTCCTAACATGATTCAGTATAATCAATTTATAAATTAAATCAGTGTTCGATTCCTGATGTTGATTCAACATAAAATCAACTAAAATGTGCATGCAGATTACCATTTAGATGATGGTTGAATCAATGTTGATTCCTAATGTTGATTCAACATTAAATCAACTAAAATGTGCATGCAGATTACCATTTAGATGATGGTTGAATCAATATTGATTCATAACGTTGATTCAACATAAAATCAACTAAAATCAGCATGCAGAATACCATTTAGATGATGGTTGAATCAATATTGATTCATAACGTTGATTCAACATAAAATCAGCGTGCAGAATACCATTTGGATGATGGTTGAATCAACGTTGATATAGTGTTAGTTAGTGGTTGAAACACAAACGTTGAATCAACAAAGATTAGGGTTGCAAATTCAGTACAGTTTCAACGTTGAGATCGAACGTTGATTCAACCGTTATGGCCGCCTATTTTTCAACGTTGATTCACCCATATTTTGCTATCTGGGAGGTGACTATTTCTATGCATTTGATGTATTACCTTGTGTAAATCGCTCTGGATTAAGGGTGTCTGCTAAATGCCTAAATTGATTTTTTTTGGACATGAGGGTTGTGATTAATAAGCCCCACAAAGCAGCTTGGTTTACAGTGAATTTAGAAGAGCTAAGGGGCATTGTGGGGAATAATGCTGAGCTTCCTGTATCGGCAGTGACGTCATCAGCATTGTGGCCTTGTCGGTAAAGTTGACACCTCAGATGCCACCGTGTCTCATCAATTAGAGAGGCGAACAAAGAGCGAGGAAATTGGAACTTGACAGATAGAGTAGGATGCTGATAATTATTCCACCTTTGTGTTGACAGGATGCTTGAGAGTTCTTTTCATTGCTTAGATCTCAGCTTAGACACTTAAAGAGATTCTGTTGCCATGGGAAACTGTTTAAATGTCAAAGCTATTATCAATCTGCTGCTGGCGCTTTGAAAGTAAACAAAAGATTTGCCAGAGTTGCCAAAAGTTCCTAGCAACTAGTCAAATGTCAACAGATGAAGGAAATGCTTGATCACGGCTCACTTTGTTTTTGTGAAAACAACAATGTACATGTGTGCATGCGCGCGCGCGTGCGTGCGTGCGTGTGTGTGTGTGTGTGTGTGTGTGTGTGTGTGTGTGTGTGTGTGTGTGTGTGTGCACGTGCACAGTATGGCAGTGAACATATTTAAAAGAGGAACTCGCTCCTGCTCCTCCACCCCCTGATTGGTGAGCTGTGCATCTGCATACATAATTAGGCTTTTAAGTATAACTGTCAGAAATATGCAACTTTTTAAAAAAAACATAGACAAAGGTGCCAAACATACTGTATGCATTGCCCTACAGATAAAATATTCATAGAGCACAAATGCTGCCGCAGTGACGCATTCCTTCCTATGATGTTGGACATTGAAGGCTGTAGAATGATAATAATGTTTGTACTGTGTAACATCTATTGGCTGATTGTCTCACTCCGAACAATGCAGAGAAGCGTACAAAGAGTATCAAAATAATTTCTGAAAAATCTAAGAATTGTGAAAATAGACAATCTACAAGCTCACTAGCAATGCAAGGCATTGTGAGCTTGTAGATTGGCTATTTTCACTATTTTTACATGTGCGACGAAGAATAAAATAATGCCTAAGTGGTTAATCGATTTGTTTAGATAGATAGATACTGGGACGTACTGGGAGTGTACGTGAAAAGTTTCACACTAAATGTGGCCCAAACTTTGAAATCCAATCGTAGCCAGTCGGAATTTCGGAAGATATGCTTTTTGCATCTGGCGGAGCCAGGTTAAGTGTTTTGTTGCTGGGTTAACCCTTAGGCCTATTGTTCATTTCATTCGTCATGCATCTTGCTGTCGAGTCAGCTGACTGCTACAACCCTTTGTGAGTCCACACAATTGCTGACATGCAGGGCAGGCTGACACATCTACAGATAGAATCCCTCACTGGGACACGCAGTGCTCCCATCTCTCTCCCGTAGCTTCATTCGGTGCTGCAGAGCTTTTCTTTCTATTTCCCCGTCGCTGGTGCTGTTGTTGTCATTGTTGCGTTGTTGTTATTGTTGTTGATAATAGTGTTTGTTGTTGTTGGGACAGCGACGGGTTGGACAATGCGCTCTCCCCCTGGCCTGACACTGGGGTGGCGTGGAGACAATAGCGCCCCACGGAGTGCTTTGACACACAACACACTGATTGGATGAGGACAGAAAGGGTTAGAGGACAAAGTACGGTGTGTGTTCATTTTTACGATTAGTATTTGAAAACGTGTTCCAATGCAGGAATTCTCACAAAACATCTAATCTAACGGCTTTGTTATCTGCTGATAACATGGGGCGTGCGTGCGTGCGTGCGTGCGTGCATGCGCGCGTATCTCTGTGCACGTGTGTACCTGCACGGACGTGGGGTTGCCTGCATACAAGCATGTGTGGATCTGCACTATAAAATTGAAGCTGAAATTGGTGACCCACCTGAAAATCCATTTTCTGTTAAGAGCTAAAGAGACGGGGATATAGCCTGGTAAACCCCCCTCCCTCCGGAAATCTCATTTGCATTTGATTTCAGAAACAAAATGTGTGTCGCAAGCTTCTTCCATTTGACGGAGTGAGGTTAACGGGGAGACACCTGTGTGAACAAACAAACACTATTGCAATGATCACTATCAGAATATAAGCTTTAACTTTTTAACTAAACACTTTTTGTTTAAACCAAAAAGTATCGCTTGATGCACCCTTAAATAAAATCAGACAGTGAACTAGTCTGTGATTGGCTCATGAAGCCATGTTTATTTCTCTGGAGTGAGTGATGCCCATTGGCATAACACCAGAAGGAGATCCTTGTCGACCTTGTTCCCCTAAAATGCATTCAATGTTGTATTAATGATGAATCTTACAATAAATGCAAGGGATCTCTGTGTGTGTGTACGTTTGTAATCCACGTATCTCGAGAACCGTTCCACCGACCGACTTCAAATTCACCACGCATGTGAATCACGATTTTCCTCCATAAGAATTGAGATCACGATTCTCACACGATTCTCTTGTAAATATAAAAATATTAAGCCAAAAAAAAACTTTTTTCGATTAATTGTGCAGCACTATGCACGTTGCAGATGACCCGACAGAGTGCCGTGCCTGGCGAGTCGATCGGATAGGCGATTGTCCACAACCGCCAGCAAAGGCTCTGGCCGTGGCCCAAATGAGCCAATCAATCAAGGTGTAAATCAATATGAAATAATGGCTCTTTGGATTTGTTTCCATACGCTTGGTTTCAGATAAGGATCTCAGAACCAAATTTTGCTCTGGAGGTGGTACTTAAAAACCTTAAAAAAACCTTCTAAAATAGTGAGAATAGACGATAGAGCACACACACACATTATCACGGACAGGCTTGACTGCCAGTGTGCTCAGCCGTCCTGACCAGGGGTCTAACACGTGAGCACAGACATGGGCACCACTGCCAGAGGTCTTAATCACCACCATTACGTTCAGCACAGCAATGGCACCGGCACGACCACCAGCGGGGCCGCCACTGGTGCCCTTTCACGTTCAGACCTTGGCTCATAATAACACGACTACGCTGGACAGACACTCCAACGCGCGCAGAAATGCCACTATGAGAGAGGGGTGGAGTTACTGCATCTTACATCTGACAAAAGCTGAGACCCTGTTTTTTTAAGACGTTAACCCCTACTGTGGTAGGGGGGTGCGGGCAGAGATGAGGGGAGTGACTCACAGGAAGGGAGTGACTCACGCGTCAGGCTTAATTGATCAGCAGGTGCTTCCAATTGTCTCTACCAGGCCACAGGGCACACGGGCACGCACGCACGCACGCACGCACGCACGCACGCACGCACGCACGCACGCACACACACACACACACACACACACACACACACACACACACACACACACACACACACACACACACACACACACACACACACACACACACACACACACACACACACACACACACACACACACACACACACACACACACACACACACACACACACACACACACACACACACACACACACACTGCCAGCAGAGAGAGAGAGAGAGAGAGAGAGAGATAGCCTCAAGTCAAGAATGCACATTTATAAAGGTAATTGATTTTAATGCATGACGCGGCAGACCCAGCAAGGCTGGACTATATAGATGTGGTGCATCGATATAATCATGGTTGTTGTTCATGTAAATGTATGTAGTCAATAAAGCACAGACGCTTTAATCACAAAAGATCTCATCAACACACATCACTGTGTCGCCAAGACCCTAAGCCAGTAGCACTCATTGTGCTACAGTGGGGGCTGCCCATTAGTTCCGATATCTCCATAGTCCGACAAATGTTAGACTAGTTGTAAGTTCTCATGGCCTCCCACTCTGAACTCATCCAACGGCACGCCCCCCCCCCCCCCCTATTTATTTTTCTTCTCTTGTACATACCAGTAACCTGTAAGCTGATTGTATGACATTCTGTATAGTAGTGTGTATATCTGTCTGTCTCTTACATGTATATGTCATCATGCTTTGTGTGCATGGGGATCTCATCTTAAACAAGCTCAGTGCTTAATGAGTCTCCCAGTTTAGTAGACCTTGTATTGTGAATTTGTACTTCCATGTACTGATGTTCTCATGTCTTACTAAATAAAGTACATCAATCAATCAAACCTCCTGGACACCCTCAGGACAAAGAAACAAACCTGGGGTGACAGGGCCTTCTCAGTGACCCCGCCCCCTCACTGTCGAACTCACTCCCAGCTCAGATCAGAGCTCACCACGCTCACCACGTTTAAAACCACACTCAAAACCCACCTTTTCAGACTCGCATTCTGAATAACATTCATATAGTTTTTTTTTTAACTATGTAGTTATTCCTAATAAAGTTGTTTTATCTTGTTTCGGTAAAGCGACTTTGAGTACCTAGAAAAGTGCTATATAAATCGTATGACTATTATTATCATTATTATGCATTTTTCTCCTTAGCGGGTTGGACAATTGATCTGAACTTCCACAAGGGCATTGACCATTGCAGGGACTGAAGCTGATATTGAACTTTTCCCAAATTTAAGCTGTTAATTAGCATTTTTGGACACAGGCTATGCAATGTGTGGTGGAGGTTGTGGCACCATGTCTGCCCATAGTTGGGGTGTGTGTAAGATTACCCAGGTACAGTATATACTGTAGATATAAGGCACAGGACAGCAATGTACAGTACCATCCTCCAAACAAGCATTGTGCTAGTAAGAATGAATGAATGAATGAATGTTGCAATGTGCAATGTTTCCACTGTACGACGTGTTCATATGAGTGATGGTATCAGTTGGTGTGTGTGTGTGTGTGTGTGTGTGTGTGTGTGTGTGTGTGTGTGTGTGTGTGTGTGTGTGTGTGCGTGCGTGCGTGCGTGCGTGCGTGCGTGCGTGCGTGCGTGCATGTGTGTGAGCGACAGAGATGGAGAGGAGGAATTTGGAGGTGTTATGATTGATAGCGCTACTGCTAATAGCTTCTTGGCGTTGGGACAGAAGAAGAGGACAAGGAGAGAGGGATGGAGGGAGGGAGGGAGGGAGGAGAGCCTAGAGAAGATGGTTCTGTGTTCCTTTCCCAGGATGCACTGTAGCATGCTGCTGCATATGGACCAAACACATGCTCACTGATGGTGACCATAGCAGTGATGTGTGTGTGTGTGTGTGTGTGTGTGTGTGTGTGTGTGTGTGTGTGTGTGTGTGTGTGTGTGTGTGTACATCTGCTGGACAGTCGTAACCGGATCCTCGCGCATGGATGATCCAATCACCTCGGACTTCATGCGCCATTGAGCCAATCACGTCTGGCTGCATGCTCCGTTGGACTTTGGCCCCCATGCCTTGTACTGTAGCTGGACCACGGTCATGTGTGTGTGTGTGTGTGTGTGTGTGTGTGTGTGTGTGTGTGTGTGTGTGTGTGTGTGTGTGTGTGTGTGTGTGTGCATGTGCGTGCGTGTGCCTACTTGGTTGATAGAGCTTTGTCCATGTCTGAAGTTAAGACTGCCATCTTAAATCAGACTTCAACAGTTTTAAAATGCTGTGCAGTTTGTTAATGTTCAGTTGGTGCTTCAGTTGTTAAAGAGGAAAAAAAAGAGGAAACCACTTAATGAAGCAAAATGGGTCGACTAGTTTTGTAAACTCCCGGTTAAATTACAAATACAGCATCTCTACTTATTTATGCATGTACATAGACATGTGTGCTTGCTTGCTTACAATACATGTGTGCATACATGCGTGCATGTGGCCATGGGGTTGATGCCAACATACCATCTGTTGGCTGCTTAGTGTTGGCGGGCTTTCTTTGCAGTTCATAGAATACACACATCCCCAGCTACAGTAGCTCATTGCACACGCACGCACGCACACTCACACACGACCATTTCAATCAGTTTTGTTTCAATCAATTTGCGAACCCATCGCCAAATGAAAAGGAAAAACAGTGCCCTCTGCTGTTCTTTACTCTCTCACTTGGCTCTGGGAGAGGCTATATGGTGGACCCGTGCGCAAGGAAACCGGGGTTTTGGTCTGCCTTGAGCCTTTTACTTCCAGTGGTGCGACTATGTTTTCATTCCCACTAACAATATTTCTACACGGAACACTAACACCACTTCTCCCAGAGAACATGGATCGTTTTGGTTATAAGCCCACTTGTTTCTATGATGAAAGAGCAAGTTAAAATGTGAATATCTTTCCGTGGTTGTCTGCTCCGAGGACGCTATTGTTAAATGAGTTTCGGTTTTGTTTTTAGTGGGAAGCAGAGCACAGACAGTAAATCCCGCCCACTACATTTGATTGGGTAAAGCACAGCCTGCTTCCTGATCTGAAGGCACGCCCACTTGTAGGTCAGTGCGTGCGTACACGTTATGACGAACCCCCCCGACAGATTCAAACGCAGAGCAGAATCTGTTCTTGAGAGATTATGTTTCAATAAGTTGTGTTCTGTTTTACATTTTTCATTACCAACAGGGACAGACACATTTTTCAAAACAATGTGTGTATACTCAGTAGAGTATATTATTGGTGCAACAGTTAATCAAACTAATTGATTTAATCAAGTCAAATAATAATTTAACGAAAATAATCCATGTTTTTTTTTAAATAGCCGATCTACAAGCTCACAAGCAATGCAAGGTGTTGTGAGCTTGTAGAGTAGATCGTCTATTACTTGACACCACTGTACAATGAAAAATAATGTCCCAGTTTCGATTCCCGGACGTTGCTATGGTTCTGTGACCCGGATCGGGTTAGATATGTGCACTTCTCGATTTCGATTAAATCGGGAAAAGTAATTGATAACACACAATCGCTAAGAAAATAATCAATAGCTGCAGCCTTAGAGTATACATGGTCATTGTGAAGGGGAGATAACCTATGCTGTGTGTAAAGTACGTGGTTTGTGTATACACATGCATGAAGAATTGAGCGTGATTCATGCGCAAACGGAGGAACCTGCAGCAGGTGGATTGGTCGGCTAAGTGCATAATGGGAGGTGAGCTTCCCTCCTTCCAGGAGCTGCACTTACCATTCAAATATGCTTCCTACACCTTTTAAAGAATATTTTAAGACCAACTCGCAAGTTCATAATTATAATACTAGACATCCGATAATCTCCAAAACATTTTTTTTCTTCCAATCAGCAGCTTGTGGTGTCGGGGCATTTATTTTATTTTACGTATTCATGTATTTGTGGTCGTCTTTAGGGACTGTGGCTTGGCAGACATGTCAACTGTCCATCTGTTCAGTATCTCCAAACACAAACAAACTGTTGTTATTTGGTCAAGCCAGGTTCCATCTCTGCAGAGTTCCTCCCTGACAACAACCCTATCATTGTCACGCTACCTTCTGGCACTGGCTTAATGGGCCTATTAGTGTTTGTGAAGGATTTAGGGGGCTGTGTGTGTGTGTGTGTGTGTGTGTGTGTGTGTGTGTGTGTGTGTGTGTGTGTGTGTGTGTGTGTGTGTGTGTGTGTGTGTGTGTGTCAGTGGTGAAAAAAGTACTCAAATGTTTTACTTATGTAAAAGTATCAATACAACGTAGAAATACTCTGTTACAAGTACAAGTCCGGAATTAAACATTTACTTGAGTAAAAGTACACAAGTATTGGCATCAAAATGTACTTAAAGTACCAAAATTAGAATGTACTCATTATGCAGAATGTTCCATTTCACAAGTTTTTAAAAGTATAAAATGTATAAAAATCCTTTGAAAATAGAAGATCTACAAGCTCACAATGCGTCCCATCTGTGAGCTTGTAGATTGGCTATTTTCAAATGGCCGAAATGTTTATAGGGCTGAAGTGGGTAATGTGTGTTTTGTCAAAATAATCAAAATCTACAAAGTGCTAAAGTTTTCAAATAATTGTAGTGGAGCAAAAGTATAATATTTGCCTCTAAAATGTAGTGGAGTAGAAGTAAAAGTACAGAAAATTGTAAACACTCCAGTAAAGTAGAAATACCTCAAAATTGTACTTAAGTACAGTACTTAAATGTACTTAGTTACTTTACACCAATGGTGTGTGTGTGTGTGTGCGTGCATACTCTTATTAATATACTTGTGAGGGCCAAATGTCCCCCATAAGTATAGCAGAATTCGATAAATGAGACCCTCATTTATCAATCTTGATGTCACCGAAATTGTCGCCATTTTCACATTTTTGTTATATTCGGGTGCATGTCGGTGCGTTTTGCCGGGTCTGGGGGCTGTGTATGCACGCTGGGCAAGACCTAGCCGGTTGAGTATCTAAACGGAAGTACCGGAATTTGGCGGAAGTACCACCCAAGGAAATTACGTTTGACACTTTACAAATCTGTTAACATTCTCCGTGAATGAAACGAGTGTTGTGATTGGTCTAAAAAGATACGTTTCCCGGAGACATACGTACGACAGAAGTCCCGCCACTGTAGACACTCTCTGAATTAGGTCACAATCTCACAACGCTTGTAGATTGGCTATTTTTGGCTTTAGAGTCACGGTTAGAAAAAAAAACAAAAAACAAAAATGTCTATGTCCTCACACGCACTTGCGTGCGTGCGTGTGTGCATGTGTGCGTGCGTGTGTATGTGCGTGTCACTGTATATGTGTGTGTGTTTCATCCTGGTGAGTCGCCAACAACCGATCTTGTCATTAGAGAGTGCCTTGAACAGTGTCTTGTTGTGGATGGAGTCACACATCACAGTGAACGATAGGTACAGTTAATCATTGCTTGACGTCAGACAGCAGGTTGCTTTAATTTAATGGATGGCCACTTTCGTTGAGGGTTAACAGAGGCATTGGTACACTGCAGCATGTCTGTCAGAGAGAGATCGGTTCTTTCTTTCATTTCTCTTGCATGCTCTTGGGAGAGGGAGATGTCTAATACTAGCCTGCTTTCAATTAAGGCCTGCTTATCTCCTCAGTGGAGGTGAATTAAAGGTGGTATAAGTCAGTGATTCTCAACATGTGGGTCGGGACCCCCAGGGGGGTCCCCACATGACTTTTGGGGGGTCCTCAGGTGACAGTGAAGTGACAATTGAAGGATTTTTAAGACCTTTTTAATACCTAAAAAAAAAAAGAAAGAAGAAAGAAGAAAAGAAAAAAAGAGCATTATTGCGCCAAAAGTAATCAACAAACTATACTATACTATACTAACATACAAACTATACTATGAAACATGGGCCACATAAAAAACGCCTCACATTGTGAGGCGTTGTGAGCTTGTAGATCGGCTATTTTCACAATATTTATCCGTGGATCCAGCAGGGGTCTTCCCATCTCTCTAGCTCTTTTATAAATAGAAAACAATTTTCCAGATGGTTTACAATCAGAAGACAGAACCCATTTCGTCTTAAATTTTTATAGTGTTTCAGTCTCAGGGGAACGCCTGTTATTTAACAAACACTCTCTCATAATGATGACTGTCGGAATATAAAGCTAATACTCAATAAAACATATACGCTATAACTTATAACAGCACCTTTCACGTGCACTTCAACCATTTTCAACCAAGTCTTCATATAATTGTTCCTCACTAATGCTCATTATAAGATGGCACAATTTCTGTCTACTCAGATGGGCTGTGGACAGTTCAGAAACATGCCTGACAATCTGAGTACTTCCTCCAGCACTGCTAACAGGCAAATGGCTAATATAGAGGCAAGAAGAGTAAACTTTGATCTGGTCTTTGTGTGAACTTTTTACTGAGATAAATTGCGCTCAGAATGTCAGTGTGATTACGGCGTGCAGAGCATCAAGATATATAGTTGTTTTGGCCTGGGTTCAGTCATTGATTCTCCTATAGTCTCACAAAGCCCCATTCCATCTTTCTTTCCAATGTACAAATTTAATTCTGGAATCAATTTGAAGAGGAAATGATTTCCCCAGTCTCACATTAATTTAAAGTTGTTGTTTTTTTGTTTGTTTTTGTTTTGTATTGAAATGAAACTTCCTCAAGCAGATTGCTTAGAGGCTGAGCTTAACGGTGACAGATAGATACAATTGTTCCTGTTCCATTCTGCCACCCCACAGCTTGGATTCATCTAATGGATCATAATCATAATGGATATGATCCATGTATCATAATGGAATTCTCACACGCTTCATTGATACTGTAGTTAATTTATAATTCAGCTTCCGAGTACAGATGAGATAACATAATGCTCTCCTTTAGTGTCGAGCTGTTGTGAAAATTAACAAACCAAGACAGTCTGCAGACAAGCCTGAAGACTCTCATCCCCATTTATCAGAACATAATTAACAATACAGTATGTTCTTATTTTATATAGATTTTAGAGGATTCAGATGAATGTTAACGATGATTCATGGATTTCAACCATGGCTCGATCTAACCAGTGTTTCCCAACCTGGGGCATCCCTGTTTTGGGCATGTCATTATTGTCAAAAATAGTCAACAAAAATAGTTTCGAATATAGCAGGTCTACATGATCTACACACAGATTTGTGAGCTTGTAGATAGGCTATTTGTTGTAGTAGAAGTATAGGGCTTAAAAGGCTGTTCACACTGAGCACTATAACTATAACTACAAACATATAGTTTTAAAAAGTCAAGTGGATGGCAGAGTTCACACCAACTATACAAAAATACAATGGTGAACAATGTAGTTATAGTTACAATTTGCAATGTAGGCATTTAGCAGACGCCCCTAATCCAGAGCGATTTACAGTAAGCAAGGATAACACAAGGTACTGTTATATACATCAAATTCATAGAAATAGTAATCTAGGATCATAAGTAAAAAAAAAACTAGCATCACAGTAGATTACAGGGGTGGGCAGCATTTATTTCCAGAGGGCCACACTGACTTCGATAAAATGAGTGAAGGGCCACACATTCATTGTACAATTGAATTGAAACTTGAGAAAACATACTGTAAGTGCTGAATGATGTTGAAACTGCATGAATTTGGTACACATGCCAGACTACATTAGAATAAGGTCCTTGCTTTCACAACAACAATGTTCATCAACAAAATGTTGATCTTTCTCTTTCTTTTTGTATCACTCTGGTGTACTCTGTACGAGATTACAATGAATAGATCACATGAAACAATCCACGTCAATGCCGTATCTTATCTTATCTGATATGCACCTCTCCATAGGTCACTGATAAAACACATTGCATTCACATCGCATTCATTATATGATGAACTCACAGCAGACTGTTTCACTGTTACATTATAAACATAAAACATTTGAGTACATACGGATGGAGGAATGCAGGTATGTACTCAAATGGCAAATATGAATTAATATTAATTGGAGTTTAATTAATTTGTCTCAAAAACCCGTAACTTATGGCAGCCTTTTAAAATGTAGATATTTTTACATTTTTTTTTGGGGGGGGGCAGTTTTTTTTTTTATGACTTGGCGGGCCGGATTGAGATGGTCAAAGGGCCGGGTCCGGCCCCCGGGCCGTATGTTGCCCATGTGTGCAGTAGAATAACAGTAGAATATCCCCAAAAAACTATAATCTGTCGATTGAAACTATACACACTATAGGATGCCAGGTAAACAATGACCTGGCATCTGTCTTCATAACATGCTGTCTAAATTACATTTTAGCCTTTGCCTAAGCCTGCACGGTCGTCAGGCTAGGTCAAGTGCAACGGGCTAAGGTGGAGTTTGTAGAGGTGAGTCTTCAGATTACGGCGGAAGATTGGGAGTGAGTCTACCTTGGCCTAAACATCAGCACAGGGAACTACAACCAAGCTGTAAAGGACCTGAGAGACAAGGCAAGAAGGGCATTCTATGCTATCAAAAGAAACATCAAAATAGACATCCCAATTAAAACCTGGCTTAAAATACTGGACTCTGTGATAGAACCAATTTCCCTCTATGGTTGTGAGATCTGGGGACAATTAGCAAACCATGACCATGAAAAATGGGATAAACACCAAACCGAGACCCTACACACAGAATTCTGCAAATCCATTCTCCGTACCCAGCGAAAAACACCAAATAATGCATGCAGGGCAGAATTAGGACGATACCCACTCATAATCAAAATAAAAAAGAGAGCACTTAAGTTCTACAACCACCTAAAAGAAAGCGACCTAGATGCACTCCATAACAAGGCACTCACACACAGCGAAACTCTAGAGAGATGCCCCCTCAGCCAGCTGGCCCTGGAACTCCGGGCACAAACACAAACAGAGCCACAAGATAGAAACCCCATTGGACTAAACCAAATTATAAAACAGCAAAAGGAAAACTACCTGACACATTGGAAAGAAGCAACACAAAAGCAGAGTAAACTAGAATGCTATCTGGCCCTAAACAGAGAATATGCAGTGGCAGAATACCTGACCGACCCAAAACAAAGAAAAATCTTAACTAGGTACAGACTCAGTGAGCACAGTCTTGCGATCGAGAAAGGTCGTCACAGGCAGACCTGTATCCCAAGAGAAGCCAGACTATGCACCCACTGCACACAAAATGAAGTGGAAACCGAGCTACACTTCCTAACCGTCTGTCCATTGTACCAAGACATCAGAGACACATACTTCCCACAGATTACAACCACACACGGAGATTTTGAAAACATGACCAATGACAAAAAACTCCCATATCTGCTGGGTGAAGTACAACAATGTGCAAACACAGCAGCAAGATTCGTGAGTTGCTGTGATAGGAGAAGGATATCAAACGGAACACAACCACCCTAAAGACTAATCATTGTGTATATTCCTGCACCCAGTGATCTTGGTACATAGAAATTGATCTATTGAAGATTCTGACTTTCAAATGTACATATTTTTTGTTTTGATTGTATTGCTGTATTGTGCTTTCTGCTTTGGCAATGTAAACGTATGTTTTCTCATGCCAATAAAGCCCTTTGAATTGAATTGAGTCGGCTGTTTTAACTGCAATGGGGAGTTCATTCCACAGTTTGGGAGCCAGAAGGGTCTGGAACGTGTGGAGCGTTGTCCCGGATGTTTTAGGGAAGGTTCTGACAGCTTCCCTGTGTTAGCTGATCTGAGAGAGCGGTAGGGGGTTGTAGGGTTGGATCAGGCTTTGTAGGCCAACATCAATGTTTTGTACTCTGTGCGGGCAGTAACTGGGAGCCAATGGAGGGAGCGGATAGTTATAGTTATAGTGCTCAGTGTGAATGGCCTTTTCCCCTGACAAACCAACCAACAACCAATAATACAATGGTGTGTCCGTTCATCCTGGCTATGGGACTGTGACCACAGGTCCTATAGGCCGTGGCAAAAATGTGAATACACCGCTTAAATTAAGGAAGAGTGAAACTGTATCTTCCTCATTGCCCTGCATGGCCAGCCCCATACCAATACAAAGCTCATGTGCAATTTCATATCGATTAGTCAACCCAATTGGAGGAGAAAAATGGATGAGGACAAATGACAGCAATTGCCTTTCCATCAAGTGGAAACACTTGAAAAAACAATTCAATGCACAAATGGGGGACGGAAATGTGCATACATTTGCATTTAGTTTTTCCAACTTTTGGAAAATGTTCTTTATATTTTGAAACCCAGTTACTGACAGAGTTTTCTTCATTTTATAGTAGGATGTATATACGTACAGTAGTTCATGATGGTTTTGTCATGGTTTCATAAATGTTTTTTGCAAGTAATGTATTGACCTTGAGATCAAACACAATAGAGACTGAGATACATGTTGATGCCAGGTGTAAACGTGGCCTCAGATTTCATTCAGTGTCATCATGTGACATCCCAAATGCTAATATTAGGGTTAGGGTTAGGGTGTGTGTGTGTGTGTGTGTGTGTGTGTGTGTGTGTGTGTGTGTGTGTGTGTGTGTGTGTGTGTGTGTGTGTGTCAGTAAGTGACACACACAGACATTCACTCCACATTGCAATCGCTCACGTTGTAGACTGCCCACAATATTGAGCTTGTTAAAAAAAGAATCCAGCAAACAGCCCAAACAAAATAGACCATTGAAGTAGATAAGGACAACACTTGTTGTCGAGGTAAGCACAACATTTTAGATCCCTTTAGAGAGTTTTGGCTAGCACTAGTATTTAGCAGTGACATATGTTTTTTTTGCCTTGAATATTCTTGAAAGGCAAAGAGTGACATGGTTTTTAGTTTTTCACCTTGAAAACAATGCATGCGCCTTGAATGGGGAAACGTTTTTATTTTATTAGGACTCATAGAATTTACAAAATGTCCCTGGGCTGGGACCCATTCAAATGACCACTCCTGGCACCCACTAACTACATTGAAAACCTAACATCACTGCTACTGCTTAGATCAGTGGTTCTCAACCTGTGGGTCAGGTCCTGATTTTAGGGGGGTCCCCAGATGACAGTGACGTGACAATTTAAGTACTTTTAAGACCTTTTTAATAAAAAAAAAAGAAAGAAAAGAAATGAAAAAGTCCATTCTGCATCAAAAGTAAGCAACAAACTATACTATAAAAAATGGTCAAACACTGGCCAAATTGTCAAATAATATAAGACAGAGGCAAACATTTTGAACATAGCTTATCTACAAGCTCACAACGCCTGCGCCTTGCGAGAGCTTGTAGATAGGGTATTTTCACAGTATTTATCTGTGGTACTGAGTCAAACTAAATGGAATGCCTCAACTCCTACATTACAAGTGCTTATACTTTAGTTCAGGGGTAGGCAACCTTTATTATCAAAAGAGCCATTTTTGGCCCAAAAGATTATCAAAAATCTGTCTTGAGCGGCATTTTTTGTGTGCTTTTTCTGGTGTTTCAATATAACTTTTTTTTTTATTGTTTATTGTATTTCTCAAAGCAGATCAAGTATACCATAAGCTAGCAGGTCACAGCCTGAAAAGGTTGAGAACCACTGGCTTAGATGAGGAGTTATTTTGTTGCATTGGAATTGCTGAGGTTTTAGACATATTTTTGTTTGTTCAAGTTCAGTATATTTAAATTTAATATTTTGTGGTTATTTGGTTATTTTGTGCTGCACCACTAGACTATAAAGATATTAATTTAGTTTACTCGTTTTGAACCAATGCTGCACTCATTTGAAAAAATTACAGCAATTCATTGATGCGAAAAATAAAAAATGTACTTTTATTTTTACTTTTACTTGTAGTGGAGTAAATCTAACCAGGAGCACTCTGTACTCTTACTCAAGTACTGGGGTCGAGTACTCCGTCCACCTCTGATGATGAGACTTTGACTGTCCTGCTACCATCAGTGGTTTTCAGTTCAGATCGTGAGGTCCATGAGATATGAGTTAGTTAGTTTACTACAACAGTGTAGATCATTCCCCTGGTGCATCCATGGATGGGTGTAAACAATACAGAACCCAGGCTGCAGAAACAGGCACTATCGTGGCCAAGTGATACTCTGTATTCAGCCTCTGGTCTTGGCACTCATGAGCTCACCCAACTGATGAGTTTTGTTAATTAACAAACTGACTGCCGTGCCAGGGAGCATCTCCGTGCTATCAATGGTAATAGAACACTTTCTGTACTACATGTGTAGCCATGTGACGTCCCACAGTGATGTCAATTCTCTATTGACAAAGCATGTTTATGCCAAGTTTACATGTAACAAATTAGCATGTAACAAGTTAACGTGTAACAGTTACATGAAACAAAATAAATATACATGTAACAAGTTTACATGTAACACATTTACATTACAAGAAAGTTGCAATAGCAGTTTCCTGTTTCCATCTTCCCTCCCCATGTCTTCACATCATGTTGTAGGGTAGCTTTTCCTCAACTGTGCTTATCCTGGGCTTAATTCAAGCCCTCTAAACAGGGCTTAGAGGTAGGGTAAGTGATTTACTTTGGTTAAAATAAGTGTGTTAAAGTGTTAAATAGCTAACTATAGTCTTATAGTACTCATTGCTATAGAGTGTTTTCATGTAAAAGGAGTCTTCTCTCTCCAGCTCCTGCAGCTCCTGCAATGCATTTTCAGTGCTCTCTCCTGATTGGCTTGAATGTTGTCACCTACCCGAACATGTACTTTATTCTGGTTAAGAGCTGGAGAGACCCATGTGACCAAACAAACGCTCTGTAGCAATGATTACTATCAGAATATAGTACTTTAACCTTTTTAACAAAAAACATCACTTACCTTACCTTTCAGTCAGACCCAGACACCAGGTGAATAGTGAATACTCAACTAGCCTCCTGATGGACCTCAGGATCAGTGCATGCCCCTTGGGTGCGCTGAAACCACACTGGCTGCCATTTTGTCATTATCGAGGACATAAAGCTGTCAGTATGGGGGGTGTATTACATGTGTGTACGTGTGTGTCATGACAGCAGAAGTGGCACGTGTTGGTGGGAAAAAAAACACAGGACCACGCATTTTGAAAAGGGTCCTTTTTCAATTCAGACACATGAACAAACGGATAGAAACGGATGTATTCTAAACTCATGGAGGAAAATCTAATCATGGATTGCACTTTCACAGTTCACCTTTTTAGCTTTCTCCTAGCAGACACTGATTAATTATGCGATTTGCTTGATGTTTTCATTGTTTTTTCATCTCTGTCGCTGACCAAGTGTGAAAGAAGATAAAAGGTTGTTCTTTCACACACACGCATGCACGCGAGTACGCGCGCACGCACACACACACACACACACACACACACACACACACACACACACACACACACATACACACACAGCTAAAATAAAATTTGCAGAAGCCTTAAAATTTGCAGCAGCCTTAAAATGTGCAGCAGCCTTAATCAGTAGTCCCCACATTTTTGTTTTGGCACAGATTAAGCCATGCATAAATAATAGCTCATTAACAAGGTGTCATTATAAAGTTATCAGATACAAAAGAGCCGCATGAGAATTAGGATACAAAGAAAGGGACACCGCAGGAACAAGATAATGATAATGAAATCAATCAATCAGGCTAACTGAGATGCATACACACACGCACGCACGCACGCACGCACGCACCACGGACGCACGCACACACACACACACACACCATAATGCCTTTTCCCAGAATGACAGTATTTGTCAAATCTATCCTGTGTTAGTATTCTATATACGTAGCTTTAGCAGAAATGCACTCCATGTGCTGCTCACCCTGCATATATACTGTGTTATCATTGTATACTAGTATACATTGGTAGCTTTAGCAGAAATCCCCATGATTTACACTCCAGACAACTCTTTCTAGAAATGAGAAATAACTAAGGAACAAATAAAATGTAAATAACAGAAAAACTAAAGTGATTTTAATGTCTCTCAACATGCATATAACTGACTATCCATTCCTTTGAACCTTGCTGATTAAAACAAAAGCTGCACAAAACCTACATTTTCCAACCAATTTATTTTTTGGCATGAACAAAAAAAAGATTCAGTCAACCATGTGTAGGAGAAACAGAGACTTCTAGCACTTGTACACACGCAGGGTCAGAGAGTCTGTTACAAGTACATCAGGGGAAAGTCAGAAGCAAGGCAGAAACAGAGTTTGTGTATTAACAAATTAATTAACCTTAAATTAACCCACACAAACACAAATTAAACCTTGTGTGATAAACTTTCTGGCTGCTGCATTATAGGGCTCTACTCTTAACTTTTCTTTTTTTTATGCTTTCTTGCTTAAGAATAAATTAATCTGTTCTGGCAGGATTTATAAGACAGTGCCAGTGATGTATGAAATCATTATAGGCAGGGTTTGTAAACTTGTTATCTTGTTAATTATCATAAGAGTACGTGTTAATTATCGGTTTTCACAGCAAAAAAAAACATGGCTTAAAGGCTAAACAAACCTGTCACTAATATCTGCATCATTTTGATGCACCACTACACCTCATGCATAGTGCCCCTCTATGCTTATCCCCCGGTGTCTATTATGTGTCATGACATGCTGTATATAAGTTTTGTTTGTTTAATTAAAAACATAAGATCATCAATCAAAGTCAGTTAGGTTTAGGGGTGCAACAGTTAAAGGACCAGCACCCCTTTTCAGCCTATCTTCATAATATGAAGATAGGTTGATGATAGATCATATTACTCCTGCCACCTAGCCCTCTCCGTGGCCACCAGGAATGCCATGGCACGGCCGATGGCAGCCAGGACTGCAGCGTTGAGGAGTAGGGCCTTGTCGCTCAGCCGCCAGAGCTCCTGCATCTGCCCGGGCGTAGGCGTATCCTTTGCGGCCTTGAATAGTTGTGTCGTCGAGGCCCCCAGGAGCACGGAGGAGTTGAGTGTGCATGCTCCCGCGGCTAGGACCGTGTTGGCTTTGCGGTTGAGGGCCGAGAAGTCTCTGTCGTGTATCGGCGAGAAACTCGGTCCCCTGGCCAGGCCCTGCGCTGGGGGGCAGGAGGTGAACGGCCAGGGCTGCCTCCATCTGTGAGATGTTGGTCAGCCCTTCCTCTAACTCCCTCAGGCATTCGAGACCCTTGAGGGCCGGAACGGGAGAGGATATTATGATTGGTCCTCACTAATGCTAATTTAATATACCGTATATGGTACCGCTTTTGTATATTCCCATATTCAGGGTATAAACAACAAAAAAATACTTCAGCAGTGTAATCAAGTAAATTCATTACTGTCCCCACCACTGTCAGATAGTTTATCAGGGACACAGAGGAATTATGTGGAACCACAACTCTGTAGGATCATTTTACCTCAGAGGATTTAATCCAACATTCCCAAGACTTTGGGACATCAACTTTAGGATTAATGAGTTTCCTTTTCGCTGATGTTACACGCTGAAAAACCAAGAACAGACGGACACCATCTGCTGCTTGGTTGGGGTCCCGGTCTCACCATTTCCCCAAAGCACGCCACCAGTTTTTATTTTTTTTAAGTGTGTAATTGAGACATGCCATGAGTGGGTGTGGGAGTGAATGGGTCAATTGAGCAGACAACCTATCACAGCATGGCTGTGCACACACGCACACGCACGCGTGCACACACGCATGCACACACGCAAACACACAGTTGTCAAAGAGAGGGAGGAAGGACTGACGTAGAGGCAGAAGGTGTAGAACACTGGCTCTCAATCATGTTCATGTCAAGGACCACAAAATTAAATATGTCTTTGTTGTGGCCTAATGCTGAAATTAAGAAGGTTTGCAAATCACTGGCTTACATCACAGTGTACTATTACTATACACAATCCGCCTAGGGTTTCATGCCCCTTTAACTGAAAGCTGAATAGTGAGTGAATGTGTTAAGTTGTACTGTATAATTGTGCCATAGGTAGCAGGGTGAGCTAAGCATCTGATCTGAATTGGATGAGCATGGCTGACAGTCTTGGGTTAGATCAGTAATTCTCAACCTTTGTTGCTGTTGTTACAGACCCATAAGGGTCCATCTGGTTCCATTTGTACACTCTCAGAGTTACAGACCCATGACGGTCGATTTGGACCACTGGTGGTCCCCAGCCCCAAAGCTGAGAAACATTTGGTTAGATCATATCTGATCCAAGTATCTATTCCCCCAGAGAAGAAAAAAACTACAATGAAACAAAACCGCTTTGTTTCATATTCATTACCATTCAAATCCAAACATGATATTTTTGACACTCTAGGTTTCTGTATAAATTACGCCGTCCTCAGTATGTGCAGAGATTTAAAAAAATAAACAGAAATGTTTTTTTTTTTCATGTCAACCAAAGTTCAAATAGCAGTCAAGCAGATATACTATTTTCATCCGTGACAGAGAAAGTCTAGAGGATGTAAGTGTGTGAGGCCTGCGGTGCGATACCACCCATTTCTACCTGACACACTTACAACTGTCTGTCTGAAAAGCACAGACCCCCCTCCCAACACCCAGATCAGCTTAGTTGTTCCTCCATGGCATTAACTATGCTTAAAGTACCAGAAGTATAAGTGCTCATTATGCAGAAAGTCCTATTTCACAAGTTTTTGCAAAAAGTTTTTTTTGCAAAAACTTTTTGAATAGCCTATGTATCAAATAGGGCTTCATTGGTTTATGTACTGTATGTTTTCTATTCATAATCTAAATCTGCAAAGTAACTAGTAACTGTCAATTTGTAGTAGAGTGAAACCTGTTATCTGAGATGTAGTGGAGTTTAATATATAACATTGACAAATAGACAGTGGTGGGAAAAGTACTAAAATGTTTTACTTAAGTAAAAGTATCAAAACTGCAATGTAGAAGTACGCTGTTACAAGTAAAAGTGCGGAATTCAAAATGTACTTGAGTAAAAGTTCTATTTTAAAATAGCCTAGGTATAAAATAGGGCTAAAATGGTTGTTTTATAATGTAATAATTTATATCTGCAAAGTAACTAGTAACTAAAGTTTTCAAATAATTGTAGTGGAATAAAAGAGAGAGTACAGACAATTGGAAATACTCCAGTAAAGTAAAAGCACCTCAACATTGTACTTAAGTACAGTACTTAAGTAAAAGTACCTCACACTCATACTCAAGTACATCACTTAGTTACTTTCCACCACTGAAAGGGACCGACACCCCCAACCCAAAAGCAGCTTATAGTGGTCCCTTCTGGGCATGCATGAGTCCGTCCCCAGTGTTTCCTCACGATGCTGAACATCGCCCACTGGGTGGAAGAAAGGACCACTCCATCCAGGACCGATGGATCACTTTGATGACAGCCCTTTGATGTTTGCTTCTTATGCATTGGCAAGGCCTCAGCTGGGCTCTCCACCACGCTTTCAAAGCTTTCAGCCGCCTTCACGGTTTGGGATGTTACGTTTTCTTTTTTACAGAGGGACGGAGTACAATCTAATGGAAGCCGGGGGTTGGAAGCAATCAATGGGGTTTGTGATGGTCTAGTATTGAGGGTCTGATCCTATTTGGACTGAGAGGGGAGAGCGGATTATGCTCAGTGTAGACCGTCGATTGGAAATGTCAGACGGGATTTTCGTTGGGTCCCACGCAAACCTGTATGACCCAGGCCATGAACCTTATACAGTAGGAGAGCTCATGGTTGTCATTAACCCATTAAAATCGGGAAGGTATCAATGTCATTTTAGATGTATTTTACTATTCAAAAATAGCAGATCTACAAGCTCATAGCGCCTCACTTCGTGCTATGATCTGCTATTTTTGAAAAATCATGAAAATGTTTGCAAATCTTTGAATATTTGGGCATCCTTGGGAAAACATATTTTGAGATGGGGGTTGACGGCCAAATACATATAATTTTGGGGGTCCTTGACATGAAACCGTTTGAGAACCACTGATATAGCAAATCAAATCGTTTTCCAGAAAACTGTTAGATTTAGAAGACATTTGTAGAATCGGCCTCAGGGCTTAATGGGTTAAACACAGACTCAGAATGTTCTATCAGTTAGAACTGTAATTGGCATCAGCTGATCATGTTGGCCTACAGCCAAATAAACTAATCCTAATCACTCAACCACTAGTTATCAGCCAAAGCGGTTACTGCTGTATCCTGTTGATAGCCAACTAGAGGCTGAAATTCAACACAGAAACAAATGTCTCTCCGTTATCCCCCAGCCAGCGATATATGTCGAGATTTCTTCCAAATCAAATGTCTTGTCCAGTAAACAGACATAAGGTCTTGCCAAGCTTTTATAACAGACAAAACAGAGTCCAGGGCTCTTTTGAAATAATACTAGATGATTCCGCTTTTAATTGTACTGCTTACAAACTATAACCAAACCTTATACATTTAAAGATGTAAAAAATGGGACTAATATAGAAAATATATGTTTCATTTCTAAACAACAAAACCAAGTTTATCTTGATGTACTGTAACAATCAAGAGGTCTGAACCCCATTCTTTTGTTAAACAGGCTCCAAATATATATATCTTTTGTACTTTCCTCCTTAAGATGCGCCTGATGCGAGTGATTTTGAGAGCATTAGGAACAGGCCAATACTATACAATCCGAAGGCACCTTTATTAGGTGATAGCTCATGTTAAAGCTTAAACTAGGAGTTTCAGTTTCCCATTCCGATCATGTGGCTTTTCCTCCCAGAGTTTCACTCCCTTCAGTGTGTCTGCAAGAAAGACAAATAAAAATGGTTCACAAGATGAGAGCAATTCTGTAAATTACAAATTACATCCAACTACCACAGATTACGGTGATGCGACTTTGAAAGAAAATCCCTGCCTCCATTGACAAGAAGAGAATGTCTTGTGCCCTGATGTACTGAATGATTACAGTAATAACGGCAAGTGAACAGCCTCCATCTTTTCTGTGGTGTCTTGAAGGATAATGATCGGTCTTTCCAATTGCTCTTTTCGACTGCACGAACTGTATGTGAACTGTGCCGTGCCATGAATCACCAATCAGAGGTTCCGGTTGCTTTCAGTGCTGGAAAAAGTACTCTTTTTCTTTTAACGTAAGTAAAAGTATCAATACTGCAATATAGAAATACTCTGTTACAAGTAAAAGTCCATAATTAAAAATGTACTGGAGTAAAAGTACAAAAGTATTGGTATCAAAATACACTTAAAGTACCAAAAGTAGAACGTACTCATTATGCAGAATGTCATACAGTATGTATAAAATCTGTATTCAAATATTTTGAAAATAGCAGATCTACAAGCTCACAATGTGTCGCATCACAACGCATTGTGAGCTTGTAGATCAGCTTTTTTCAAATAGCCGAAATGTATATAGGGCTGAAGTGGTTAATGTATGTTTTGTAATAATAATCAAAATCTCAACAAGTCTTAGGAATTAATCATGAGATCAGCCAGCCACATGATTTGTAGCACATATGTGGAATAGACACACGCACACATACAGACAGACAGACAGACAGACAGACAGACAGACAGACAGACAGACAGAGGGAGAGAGAGACAGAGAAAAATACAGAAGCATGTGTGCCTCCTACAAATACATACATAACATATAAACATACATGCCTAACAAACACAATCATTGTGGTGTTTGTTAGGTACACAAAGTCATTGTGTACAGTATGAACAGAGAGAGGTAAGGTCATACAAAAACAACAACTAATAAATAATGATTAACTGTGAATATGTGATTGTTACTGGTGGTACAGTGTGTATAGAGCGTGTGCGTGTGTGTGTGTGTGTGTGTGTGTGTGTGTGTGTGTGTGTGTGTGTGTGTGTGTGTGTGTGTGTGTGTGTGTGTGTGTGTGTGTGTGTGTGTGTGTGCGTGCGTGCGTGCGTGCGTGCGTGCGTGCGTGCGTGCGTGCGTGCGTGCGTGCGTGCGTGCGTGCGTGCGTGTGTGCGTGCCTGTGTTGATGGTATAGTGCGGATGGCAGCTGTTTAAATGGATTGCCGTATACACTTAATTAACACAAACTCTCCTTTTGTCTGCAGGCTCTAAACAGGGAGTCCAGCAAATACGGGGCACAAATGATTAATGCAATGATTAATTAAGTGGCTTTCACAAAAGAAAAAAAAAAAGAAAAGAAAAAATGAGCACGAGACCGAAACTGATTTTAATTTATATACATGAGAAGAAGAAGGAATTCAGCCTCCAGTGGAAGACGGGAACAACGGGTGTTATTTGTGTATGTGTATGTGTGTGTGTGTGTGTGTGTGTGTGTGTGTGTGTGTGTGTGTGTGTGTGTGTGTGTGTGTGTGTGTGTGTGTGTGTGTGTGTGTGTGTGTGTGCGCGCGTGCGACAACCTTCTCACCTTTAAATGGTGAGGTTCAAAGGCCTGCGTTGTAAAACCATTTAATTACATCCAGGAAACCGCAGGCGGATATTGTTGCAGTAAAAGTAAATGGGGGACAAGGTCAAGGCTGTGTGTGTGTGTGTGTGTGTGTGTGTGTGTGTGTGTGTGTGTGTGTGTGTGTGTGTGTGTGTGTGTGTGTGTGTGTGTGTGTGTGTGTGTGTGTGTGTGTGTGATATACTGTAGAGTACGGTTGGTAAAGAGCCTGTGGGATTAATTTGCCCTTCATGGGGAGTACTCATAAATCTAACTTTATTTCAATTATAAACGCACACAAATTAAGGCGGGTGATAAAAAATGAAGTGGAATTAAAAATGATGAGAGAGCCATTATGTAAGTCCACGCTACATGCTCGGCAGGGGAGGACGGACGCGTAACTGCTGCAGGTATATGTACAGTGTATGAGCCATCAAATAATCCCATTAACAGATAAACTTGCGTCACCAGGTTTTACACCTCCGAGGAGAGCCTGGTATACATTCTAATGTTCATTCTAATGTGTAGCCATGTGGTCCGGTTTAGAAAAAAACAAAAGAGAAAAAAATGGGTTCCGGTTGGAGTCGAATTCAATAACAAATATAGCTGCAAGCAGCGATAATACGGGGCCAGGAGAGAGAAAGAGAAATGATAATTCCTTTAACAGGTCAGTTCATGAAAGTCCTTGCGGTCTTGTTTCCAATGAGGGCCTGTGAGCAATTAGGGGTTAAGAGTCTTGCTCAGGGACAAATTTCATGTCATCGACACATTTGCTGACCTCGCCTGGAATCGTACCTGGGGCAACCAGAGCCTCTGGCTCCCTAGGCGGGCTCACTAACCACTCAGCTATTGCCGACCCTCAGAGAGAGAGAGAGAGAGAGAGAGAGAGAGAGAGAGAGAGAGAGAGAGAGAGAGAGAGAGAGAGAGAGAGAGAGAGAGAGAGAGAGAGAGAGAACGGAATAGATTGAAGATAGAAACGGAATAGATTGAAGATAGAAACGGAATAGATTGAAGATAGAAACGGAATAGATCGAAGAGACAGAGAGAGAGACATGGAAACGGAATAGATTGAAGAGAAAGACATGGAAACGGAATAGATTGAAGAGAGAGAGAGAGAGCCATGGAAACGGAATAGATTGAGTCATGTTTTTTGCAATTCAACTTAAATGAGTGTGCATCAAGTGAGGCTTGAACCAGCAACCTTGTGGTCGTGAGGCACTCTTAGGTAGCTGCAACACTACCTATAGTGCTATAGCTTTGTCCAGGCTGATATTGTCTGTTGAGGATCACAAACTCTTGCCTTCTGTCATGACCCAAGCCCCTGTTTCACCAACACTAAGATCACTCGTTCACAAACCATTTACCAATTAAGAAATTGTACATCTCCTCAGAAGCAAAACTAGTGAAAGTAGCCGATCTACAAGCTCACAAACCATTAAAAGTTGTCAGATTGTACATCGGCTATTTTCACAATGAAGTATGTTATACATTGAAAAAACATACTCTCATTGCTATCTGAAAAGTTGTGAGATTGTAGATCAGCTGTATGTAAAAAACACTCAATTAAGTATTTCATGTTATCTTTAACAACTGCAGATGTATTCATTGATAGTCATGTTGTGTGAAATGCAACTTAGATGAAGTCTGCACCAAGTGAGGCTTGAACTGGTGACCTTCAGGTTGTGGGGCACACATTTAAGCGAGAAGCCACCAACAGACAAGAACCTGTGAAAAAGGAGATCACACAGATCATACAGTTTCACGCAAATAGCTGAAAAATGCTGGGTTTAAGTGTTTTTCAAACTGCTCAAGATTGCGGACAATCTAAGGTCGGTGCTTACTGGTCAACGTGATAGATGTGTTCCTCATTAGTCAAGGCACATGTGTAAGCAGGTCTAATGGCTGTCGGCCAAACGAGGCATGACTTTTGCCTGTTTAAAGTTTGCATTTTCAAAAAATTGCTATAGCGCCCCCGTTTGACCAATTGGAGTAAGATTGGTTTCAGTGATATTTGGAATGGCCCTTTACATTTCTGCAAAGTTTCAAAGAATGGTAAGTCTGCATGTATGTGTTAGGGGCAGATGAATAATTGTCATAAAACTGCAATATTCATTGGCTCATTAAAGCTTCATTTTTTCACTTATGGAAGATATTTTGCAAACGTTTTTTGGTAACGGTCCAAAGTTCATGTGTAAAATGTTTCGTGCAGATTACTCAAAAATCCCAGGAGGAGATAGGTTTTAACTGTTTTTCATATAATTCAAAATGGTGGGAGATCTAAAGGTCAGAGGTCAAAAGTCAGAGTGTGAAAGTTGTTCAGCATGAGGAGACGCATGTGTGCATCGACGTTTCATGGCTGTAGGTGAAACAGGGCATGAGTTGTACCTGTTCAAAGTTGTCATTTTCAACTGAGTGCTATAGCGCCACCTTTTGACGAAAGATTGTGAGATTTATTTTTTGATCGTTTTTCATGACCATCTATCATATGGCCGAGTTTCATAAAAAGCGTATGCACGGTTCAGCCAGAACTGGCAAAAACGGCAGAAGAAGAAGAAGAAATGGAATAATGCGAATAACAATACGGGTCCATGCTGGAAGCCTGGCCCCGTAAAAATGGTATTGGTCCCAGGCTAATTACCAGCTCTTTTCGAAGTGTCTTTTTTCCATCAATTCACACCAAGCACCATAACGAACACGACGACTATAAATATGACATTCTAACTCAAATAGATGCATGGAATAAAGCAAAATAAACATTTTGTATAGCCTAAGAAGTCCTAATGTGTGATTTGTGAAAAAGGAGGTCGGCCCCCACAGTAGCGCTGTTTGTTCTTGCCGTTCTACATACTGCCAACCAGGTGAAGAAATCACAGATTGAGGCATATTATTAGCCAAAAAAATCCTGCGGACTTGTTTCCATTGTGGTCCTATGTATTCAATTCATCAACATAGGAAAATGAACACAATAATACATGTCATCAACAAATACAACACTATGTACAAAAGAGATTTTTTTCAAACCCCCATGACTCCACGGTGGTGGGCAGGTGTATCTTAATTTGTGGTAACCTTTGAGCACATATACTGTGTTGAGTGCTTTAAAGAATGCACTCATATTTATCAAGTCATGTTAAAACTCGCGTGTGCGGGCATCAATGGTCATCGTAGCAGAGATGCTCATAGGCCTGCGTCCTGCGTCTCTGACGCACCGTATTGAAAAAGGACGCATTCATGGCACCGACGTTGCGTCCATGGGACGCACTACAATTGTCACCACAAATAAGAAAATAATTCGCGGTAAAATATTTTTTTTACCGCAAATATTTTACAAATCCATGGGACACCACCATTTTGCATGGCCACATCCTACTTTATCCTACTTTATAAACGATAAAATCCACGTAGAAATAGTCTTAGAAAGACGATACAAATGATAATAAGGATCCATGGGAGCCGCCATTTTGCGCATGCTCATTGCTCAGACCGAATTCTTTGGGTAACGATTTTGCGTGTAACACACACACACAAGGGCCGTCTGTTGCGGAGTTGAAAAGTGACGTCTCTGCCATGACGTAGACCTGTAGACCCGTAGCAGACCTGATGGTTAACACGTTTGAAAAAAACAAACGTGAATTAAAAATAAACTATACAAATAAAAGAAAAAAATTATAATGTTAGTGTAAAATGGCACCAAAAAAGATTCTCAAGCCTGCTGCAGGGCAACAGAAAATAGCAAGCCTATTTTCTAAACCCAAATCAAGTACTGCTAATGATGATGACCCCATACCTACAGTACCTCCATGACTACATCCTCTGTATCTAAAGTTGTCGGATTTGGAATTGTGTACTTTTCTTTCAGATACATGTTCTACATGAATATAACCATAAAAGATGAAACACGAGTTAAACGCTGTGCATTTTTGTGGGACCCATAAAATGTCCCTGGGACCCATCTAAAAGACCACCCTTGCATCCCAGGACCCATTACATTGAAAACCTAGCAACATCACTGTCGTAGGCAGGGTTGCCAGGTCTAACCGCCAACCTGCAAACTGATGACAAAACATCAACCCAGCATGCAGCAAGACTTCAAAGGTAGACCCATTCCATGAGAAAACATGGAACCCTGCCTTACTCACTAACACACGCACACGCACACACACACACACACACACACACACACACACACACACACACACACACACACACACACACACACACACACACACACACACACACACACACACACACAGTGCTTTCCCTGCAGCTTGAGCTTGTTTCTAGGCTAGATTGATGTGTGCGATCAGGCCAGATAGCCAACAGCGGAGGCCCACATCTATTCAGTGGATAAGAAGCAGGACAAGCTGTTCTTTCATGGCAACAATAGCGGCTCTAATAGCTTCAGTTTGTCTCCGTTAAGAACAAGTGGTAACTGTACACCTCTCTCCTGTTTGGAATCCCCCTCCAAGCACCAATTACAGTGGCATGTTCATCCCTGCTTCATTTAGTCTCTGACACAATCTCAGATGGAACTGAGCCTGAATGGGGCCCCTGGTGTCGTTGAAGCCCCCAAAAAGGTCCCTGGAATCCACTTCCTCATAGACCTACCTGTGGATTATACCAGTAAAGCAACCTTTGAGGACTATATGGTTGAACTTGCCGATAGTCTGCACCTTAATCTTCATGTACATGCACTGATTCTCTTCTTGCAGTAATGTCTAGGAACATAACATACCAGCTGTCGTGCTAATGCACCTTATTTTGAAATCTCATGCACATAATGTTTGGATGGATATGTTAAATGTAAACATGTAGATGTCTCTTTTTTAATCCCCCCTTTTTCCCTCCCCCTGTAAACCTGTGATGTGACATTACAGATGCTCTGATTCTGATTATATTATCTCTGTACCTTTGGTCCGATATTGTACACATTTTTCATTAATTTAGTTGATATGTTTTGTATCAATGAGGTGTGGTTTCACCCTTCTTACAGAGCTTGATGAGCTGACTTGCTGTTTCACTTGTTCTTCCTGGTTCTAGCTCCATGCTCACATCTTGTCTATAGACTCTCTCTCTATCATCACTCAAGATAATTCATGACATCTTGTGTGAGAGGAGAATTCAGGCAGCAGCAGTAACAGTCGTAAAAACCTGCTTCAGCAAGAGAACGATGATGTGTCGGTGCTCCCCCTCGAAGCGGGAGGCATGGCTGTGTGCCTGGGAGGCACAAGCAACCAGGTCTATGAAAGAGAACAAGCAACCAGGGTCTATGAAAGAGAACAAGCAACCAGGTCTATGAAAGAGAACAAGCAACCAGGTCTATGAAAGAGAACAAGCAACCAGGGTCTATGAAAGAGAACAAGCAACCAGGTCTATGAAAGAGAACAAGCAACCAGGTCTATGAAAGAGAACAAGCAACCAGGGTCTATGAAAGAGAACAAGCAACCAGGTCTATTAAAGAGAACAAGCAACCAGGTCTATGAAAGAGAACAAGCAACCAGGTCTATGAAAGAGAACAAGCAACCAGGTGTACAGTATGAAAGAGAACAAGCAACCACGGTCTATGAAAGAGAACAAGCAACCAGGTCTATGAAAGAGAACAAGCAACCAGGTCTATGAAAGAGAACAAGCAACCAGGTCTATGAAAGAGAACAAGCAACCAGGTATATGAAAACAAGCCCAACAGAAGCGACTAGGCTACATGAGACCTTTAAACCTATACACATCGGCCATTTGAAAATAGCCGATCTACAAGCTCACAACACGACACATCGCAACGCATTGTGGATCTGCTTTTTTCTAAATAATCTTGAAGAAAATGTGAAAAATATTTAATATTTTTTAAACATCTATCCAACGAGTTGAAAAAATAGTTTAAATAGCTTCTCTCCTCAGCCGGTTCCATAGACCCCTTAACAGACGACGTCACACTGATGAGAACCAGTATGCGTGCAACCAGTATGCGCGCAATGAAACCCATTCTATCAGCTCTCGCTAGGACACGCCTCACTAGCCAACACACAAGAGGGGGTTGGGGTGTGCTGAAACCAGCGCACCCCGAAACAACAGGTTGGAAATTGATTGCGTGAAACAATCACCTGTGCGTCCAGTCTAAATGTTAGTAAACAAATAATTGGTCTATAATATTATGCATTAGAAGATGCAATTCAACATTTGACCAGTAGGGGAATCAGTAATGTCGCCTCTGCGGGCACAACTTCCGGGTATGTCTTAAAAACATGTAGGAGAGAAGCTATTTAAACGCTTTTTTCAACTTGTTGCATAGATTTTATTGCGTGCTAGAAGTTAAAACATCTGAGAGCATTTCAGAAAACCTTTACTTTTTGGATACGATGTGCAGAAAGGGGTAAAAAACATGTAAAGTGGAAAATATTCGAAAATGTCCTGCTCAAACGGCACCGGGCCACGTAGGACCTCACCTCGGAGGGCCACATAGCGGAGGGAGAGGTTCTAAATGGGGATACTCTACACATCAACTTAGACACTGCACAGATTTATTTTATAGTCCCAAAAGTATCTAACTCAGGTGGCAAAAAATCCTTTAAGTTTAAAGCTCCCTCTGACTGGAACAATCTACCTGTTCACATTCGGTCAATAACATATTTTAAACTGTTTAAAACTGTGTTGTCCTCTCACCTTGAGATTACCTGTTCATGCTTTGACTAATTCATCATAAACTACCTATTAACCAATGATCCATTTAAGTGATCTGTGTATTACTGTTGTAAGTGTTGTTGTTGTTGTTGTTGTTGTTGTTGTTGTATTATTGTTGTATGTCTTGTTTTGCATTGTTTGTTTTGTTTTGTTGATGTTTGAACTGCCTGTTAAATGTTGTGTCTAAATGTATGAAAAATGTATCTCTGTAATCTGTGGATCCCCTCAAAAACGAGATGGTACATCTCAAGGGGTTATTTCCAATAAATAATTTCTATAATAATAATAACAAGATTTTTCTTTTATAACAAAGAGAATAGTATTTATTTCACAACATGTGAACTGACCCTGCCTCAAAATACTTGATAAAATAATACCCTGATAAAATAAAACAAAATAAAATACAATAATTCCCCAAAACAAATAAAGAAAATACCCCAGGGTTTGTATAGTACCAGTATCGTTGGCACGCTGTTGGAGCTCATAGGAAGAATCCTCACAGTTAGGTAGACTATGGTCTGTACTCACAGTTCCTTAGAAAAACCTGTGCAGGAGCTGCAGTGTGTCCACTCCTAGTTCCAGGTGAGTAGTGGCTGTGCTGTAGGCAGACCCAAATGCACCACTCTGTGTGCACGTGGACCCTCTGTATGCAGTGGCAAGCTCTGAGCACTTCTATGGCTACAGCTGGTGAAGCAATGTCCTGAAGCACACTATATCCAAAAGGAAAACCCACACACTAATTAACTTTCTATCCATTACAACAATGTATTTTTTTTAATCAATTCTCACATACTGTAGACAGTATTCATACTCACTCAAAACTTGGTGCAAAAATAAATATCCTCCATACACTTCTCCTCCTGCATCACAAGTGTTAGTGGACAGCTGAACTTGTGTTTGTTTATGCTTTAGCTTAGCATTAGCTAGGGTACACTGTCAGCAACTGGTTGTGCTAGACATCTGACTGGAACACACAACTCTCCCGTTTTTCCTTACAGGCTAAACTGGTACAAAACCACTCTGATGCAAACCCTGTGGCTCTTAACTGAAATGCAATTGGATTTGACCAAAATCCGAATATATTTAAACACTTAATGTCCCTGTTTGTCCACTCGTTTTTTCACTCTGAATTTAAAAACACCACAGTGAGTTCCTGCTTTGTTCATTAAGTCCCACCCACTCTCTCTCTCAGTAGGTTGGCTCAGGTTGATTGACACCTCTATCCCCAATAACATTTCTTCCCTGAACAAACAGCAGTATAGATTGAAAATATTTAGAAATAAAATGTAAGCACATCTGTAGCAGGGTTCTCAAAATGTAAACAACATTATAAAGTGTACACAAATGTAACCAAAATTATGCAGGGTACTACACACATTTAAAAACATTTCTCCAATGTTGGAGAAGCGATCGAAACAGCACGGTCACCTTTCAACTTCAAGAGGGTGCGTGGGACTTTGAGAAGCTTCTGATCTGCTGATCTAAGTGACCTAGTGGTGTTGAGGGGGACGAAGCCACTCAGATATATATATGGTGGTGCCAGCCCATGATGGGCTTTAAAAACAAATAATAACATTTTAAAATTAATTATGTTTGACAGGAGGCCAGTGAAGGGAAGCCAAAATGGGAGTGATGTGATTCCACTTTCGGGTGCCAGCAGTGTTCTGGACAAGCTACGGTCTTGAGAAGGAAGCACCAGCAACTCCTGAATACAGTGAGTTGCAATAATCTAATAGGCGGGAGTATATTAGGTTATGGATGACATTTTCCAGGTCGTGGGTTGATAGAAAGGATTTGATTTTGGCTACTACATTTTCTTGTCACTATACTGTATTTTGTGTCAATGTATTGGTTGGTTTAGTAAGTCCTGTGGAAAAAAATACTTGATAAACACACACCTAGGACCACACGTCAACATCTTATGTACCTACAGTATGTCGCAGTAAGAGGATCGCTCCTCTTCGTCCTTTGTATGTGCAAGGTTTTACAAATCACTATTAAACAAGGTATACAGTGATGCGTACCGTACCCCTCGGTGCTCGGTAGATCAGTGGTTCTCAAACGTTTTAATTTCAAGGACACCCTTAACTCTGAGAGTGTACAAAATAAATGGAACCAACTGGAACCTTACGGGAGAAACATATTGGTTTGTGCTGGCAGTCACAGAGGGACTATACTTGTAGAAATTATTGTTATAGTGAGATTGTTAACGAATAGGGCCGGCAAAGACGGTCGGAAATCTTTCGCTCTGCGCCGTGTCTCACTACGCCGCTTACCATTGTAAAATCCATGGCTAAAACATCTGGTTTATTGCTTTAATAAAGCCCTTCAGGGTGATTCAAGACCCCGCCGTTACACATCCAGTCCTGCATCACCCTGTCATTGTTTATTTAGCAAGAATGACCGACTCACTGTTAATTATGCTTTATATATCACATCCACTTACTCCCTATACCCCAGGACTCTGTACTTGGTCCCCCACTTTTTTTCCTTTACACAAAATCTCTTTTTCGCAGAATGTCTGCCTACTATGACATGCCCAGAATAGGCACACTATAGGCTTCATGTGGTTATAACCCATTAAGACCGGGAACACATCTGTGTCATTTTAAGATTTCTTTGGCTATTAAAAAATAACAGATATACAAGCTCATAGCACAACACAGAGTGCCACGCTATGAGCTTGTAGATCTGCATTTGTTTTGAAAAATCGTGGAACCTTTGTGCAAATCTTTGAATATATGTTTTAAGACAAGCATTTTTAACTCCGATCTGTGCTTCTGGGGGTCCCTGGAATAACATATTTTGAGATTGGGGTCCGTGGCTAAATAGTAAATACATATCATTTTGGGATATCATTTCTCAAGTTTGAGAACCACTCATATACTGTAGCAACATACATTTTTCAGAAAACTGTTAGGATTTAGAAGACATTGTGGAATTCCCAGAGGCAAAGATTTGAGTTACAAATGTTTGCTTTAAAAAATAGCAGATGTACAAGCTCATAGCGCGGCACTCGATGCCGCGCTATAACTAAATATGTTTTCTAATCTACAGCATACGTGTGTTATATCACTGGGATGTAGTACAAGCTGTTTGCTGCATGTGTATGTAGAGTATCTTCATATCCTGGCTGCAGATTATCTCCATATAAATGAGAACTGCTGTGGAAACAGACCAAAACTAACGGTAAACGAGATGCATGCACGCCCTCCGTTTCGCGGCTAATATCCACACATTCTGGTAATCAGATTGTGGATGCACATAACGGAGCATGTGAGCTTATCTCGGTTACTGTAGATGGGAAGCGAGCCAACTTGAAAGCATGAAAAATAAGATCTTAATGTTAATTCGCACAGAGACATTCATCCATTCAAATGTAATCAATAGTACAGTGTTACTTTTGCAGTGATGTTTTTGAAGATTGATTGATTGATTGAAGACTTTATTAGTCAGAAATGTAAACAGTACGTGGTACAGCAAGACATTAGCTGAAAGGATAACACAAAAAAAATCCAGGGGACTTTCTATTGTGGTTCCATTGTGGTCCTATGTATTCAATTCATCAAGATGATAGGGCCATTGACGGGACATGGAGGAACCACAGAACAGACACAATTAAAGAGAAGGATATTCACTGAAGGATTAGCACACATATTGTAAACACTGACAGGCTTTACAGTGAAATCAAATTAAGAAAAAGCTAAAAAAAAGTCTCTTCAAGCTAGAAAACACGTAGCCTGACACTCAGCCTGAATTTTCATTTCGTTTCACTCCATTATTCCGTCTGAAAGCCCTCTAAGTGCAACCGTTTTCCTCCAGGAAATATAAAGGAAAATAGCGAATTCCATGACAACTGACTGACTGCTGACTGTGAGGTTCAATTCATGAAGGTCTCACAGGCAATTTTATTACCTGTGTAGGCCCTATAAAGAGAAGAATGCATTCGCCATCTGTTTTGAATAAGGGATGTCATGTTTTGCAAATAATTAAGTTTACCTAGACTAAAGGTAAAAGCATTTCCTAATTCCATTTAAGGATGTGTTTTCCCTATAATTTATAATTATAAGTTATGGGCCATGACGGAGGCGCGCCGACTCAGCAGACCTTAAGGCTGAGGAGACGCGCCCTCGCGCCTCCAGGCGCGAGTGCCCGCGTCGACCAGCCGCTGGGCTGCTAGTCGACTCAGCGCCGTCCGAGTTATGTACCGATAGGGACAGAATCGTAAATATTATTGGTGCGGACTGCATTTGCTCCACTGACTGCGTTTATCCCAACTACCACTCAAAGTGGCTCCTGGCCAACTGCCTGGATGAGGCAGACTTATTTTCTAAAGCTTTGTGCTTTCTATTAGACTGTGCAGGGCAGAGGCGTCTAATCTCTGAGTCAGGGTGACCGCATACCCTCGGGTTAAAACTATTTCCTAATTCCATTTAAGGATGTGTTTACACTATATTTTTTAGGACTATGGGGTAGATACTGAGGGGATACAGTTTTGGAAACAAGTTAGCATATCCACAGTTCTGATGTTCACACCTCCAATTTGGAAGACAATTAGCTCCCTGTTGATGGTCCAAATTTTGATGGCTCTTGGTATCAATGTGCCTTCATTGATATTCTCATTAGCTCAACAATGAGATCTCCCCCTCCACTTTGTGGTTGATGTAGGTGATCAACTCTATTGTTTAGTTTAGTAAGAGTATGTGGATAGTTTCAGTTTTTTGGGGCAGTTTAGAAGTTTAGGCCTCCTGGATATTTTGTGCTAAGTCTTGTAATCCATTCTTTTTCATGGAATCTTCTCTGTCCAATTGTCCAGCAGTCATTGAATTCCAAGCCGCATACTTTTATGGCATCAATCCCATGTGTCATAAAGTGTTGAACAATTAATAAATGGGTATCTTTTTCATTATTAATGGTGTACCTGTGTTGGCTTATTCTAATTGCTATGGAGTTGCCTGTCTCTCCTACATACTGTAATCCACACACTTGGCAAGTAATCAGATAAACACAATTTCTGGTGTTGTATGTGATGTTCTGTCTTAGGCTAATAATGTTTTTGTTTGTCCTGTTTTTAACCGTTTGTTTCGGGCTAAAGTAGTTAGGCCTTGCCCGTGCTACTTGGTTCCATGGCTTCAATTTGCTGTGGATCAAGTAGTCTTTCAGATTTTTGTTTTTCCTATAGGCCGAAATTATCTTAAAGTTCTGTAGGAGGTTTCCCCCCCTGTTTTCAAAATTGTTTTTGATGGCTCTGTTTGCCAATAAACTTTGGCTGGAAAATGTGGTTACTAAGGCTAGTGTGGGTTTCTCATTCCTTACTTTCACTTCCTGGAATGTGTTGTATGATTTCCTGAGGAATGTTCTTGTATATCCACGTTTCCTTAATGCTGTGAATAGAGTTTTGCAGGCATTTTCAAAATCTGCTGTTTGTGTGCAGATTCTCTTGAAACGTAGGAGTTGAGACTTGACTATTCCTGCGAAACAATGGGTTGGATGGAAGGATGTCTTGTGGAGCAGTGCATGTGTATCAGTCTCCTTAAAAAACACCTTTGAGTCTAGTTTGCCGGTGGTGTTAAAATCTTTCCCTTTGAAGACTGTAACATCCAAGAAGTCAATGTGTTCTTTGTTTGTGACATATTTCACTGTTATTGAGGCATGATGTGTGTTTAAGACTCGTATGAATTGCTCAAATTCCTCTGTGGAGCGCTCAAATACTCCAAAAATATCATCTAGAAACCTAAAATAATGTGTGGGTTTGAATCTGCATTTTTTAAGGGCGGTTTCTTCCCATAAAGCCAAATATATATTTGCGTAGGATGGCGCAAATTTCTTTCCCATGGCTGTTCCACTGATCTGAAGGAAGGTTTTCCCATCAAATGAAAAGTCGTTTTTGGTCAAATTTAATTCTAGTAGTTCCAATAATTCTGCGTCTGGTCTTTGTCTGTCAGGATACTTTTTAAAGATATCTCTGATTGCTTTCTGCTGACTGACTGACTGACTGACTGACTGACTGACTGACTGTCTGACTCTCTCTCTCTCTCTCTCTCTCTCTCTCTCTCTCTCTCTCTCTCTCTCTCTCTCTCTCTCTCTCTCTCTCTCTCTCTTCTCTCCTAAGTGGCATTTATATGGTGATGTTCTGGATGTTTATGTGCCAATCCATTATTGTGTGAGCTTCCTGTGCTGTAAAGCTGCGTGTGCACCATTAGATGCATGACTGACAGAGCAATAACAGAGTGACCCTGGTATCCTCTTTGAGGAGACGATAAACACCATCGCAGGGTATAGGGCTCATGGTGTCAACACTATTAGTAAGGTGTTTCATTGCCAACAGGGAAGATGAGATGAAAGTCCATAAGGCTACTGTAGGAGGTGGTTGTGTGGATAAACGTGTCCGACAAAGATACCATGCATGAGACAAAAAAGGAAGGGAAAGTCCCTTCTCTCTAAACACAAGAACAAGCCCAAAAGTATGATAGAAATGCATTGGTATTACATTTATTTTGTCGCTGTCGCTTGGAAACCCTTGGAAACGCTTGGTTACTTTTCAGTATTCAAATAAAAAAATAGACAAAATAGCAGATCAACAAGCTCAAAACGCGTCGCTGTGACATTGTCGCTGTCGCTTGGAAACCCTTGGAAACGCTTGGTTACTTTTCAGTATTCAAATAAAAAAATAGCCAAATAGTAGATCAACAAGCTAAAAACGCGTCGCTTCGCGCCGCGTTTCGAGATTGTAGATCTGCTATTTTCTATACTTTTGTGTGACTCTGTAGTATGATCAAGTAGGGCTTTAATTTACAAAAAAAAAAAAATGGAGATAAGAGGTTTCTGCCCGACAGCAACGATTTATTACGAAAACACACTGCGGCATGGCAACGGCGTTAGCAGCACCGCAGAACTCCATACCTGATGCTGGATAAGAGGGAGTGGAAGGCGGAATAAAGAACAAAAACAAGGAAGAGAAAAGTCACCAGCACACACAGACACACCGACACGCACACACGTGCACAGACACACACACACACACACACACACACACACACACACACACACACACACACACACACACACGCACACACACACACACACACGCACACACGCACACATGCACACATGCTCAGGCACACACACCTACAGGGAATTCTTTAATTAAGGTTTTTTGCCAACAGGTCCCTCAGTGTCTAATTATAGATAATGGGTTTGAGTGTAATGTATAACTAATGGGTTGTGCTTGTAGGTTTCACTTTGGTATCATTTTTTGCTTTGTTTTGGTGTTCTTCAATTGGCTTTTCGTCTTGTAATAGTGCAGAAATATTGTAAATATTAGCTTCAATTTCTAAAAGGTTGATGCATTTAATCACTGCCTACTAGTAGTAGACAACAGACATAAACCTTGGAGATTGTTGCTTTAAATTTAAAAGATCAGATTGTATTTTCTGTTCCTTTAATCTCTAAAATAACCTTGAACATTTTATTTTAAGGCTCCCATCTGATTGGAACATCCTGCTTCGTCATTTCAGATCTATAGTGTATAGTGTATGTATCGCATTTGTTCTCTTTTCTTTTGTAATTGTTCTGTTATTATACTTATATTTCTCTCTCACTGGCTTTTTGTTGTTTTTAATCTCAATAATTGTTTGGGTCATACATAATTTAAATGTTTTTTATTCTGTTATGACCTTACAGTATAACTACTGTGCTCTGAGAAATGGTTGTGTGCTCTCCTCTCCACAATAAATAGACACAGGGACACAATGTTAGTCGAAGCCATAAAGTTGCTCTATTTATCACATACATTACACACAGACTATTTCACCTGGATAAGCGGAGTGATAAAAGGTGGCCTGTGAGTCAAGGCAGGCCTGAGACAGTTTGTAACAAAGCCAATATCCAAGTAATAGTTCTAAATTAATCAGCCAATATATCAAACCTAGGCTCTTTAGGGTGAGATTGTTCTCTCAGCAGAGGGTAAATAAGGTTAGTTGTGTCCTCCATAGCCATTTACATCGACTAAACACAAAGCTGCACTGGTATCTTCTCTGTGTAAAACCAACGCTACAGTATGATAGAAGAAGGTAGGGCCAGTCAGGCGCCATTGACTCGCATGAAAGGAAAAACTGGATCCAGAAGTTCGGTCAAATACATGGAGTCATTGAGAAGCGGCTGCAAGGGTCATCAATGTATACCGGCTTAATGGACATTTTCCTCAAACTAAGTTTTGCCACAGACATACAAAATGAGTTGTCAATAATAATAATGCCATAAATACTAAATGTACACTTGTCCAGATACGATGGAGAACACATGCTCTATTTTTAAAGAGGGAGAGTCCGCATCTCTCTGTACCTTATTTTATTTTATTAAGATAGTAAGTAGGAAAGCTGAGAGGGAAGGTGTAGCAATTTGTAACCCAGTTTCAAAAATTGCTTTAAAGGTCAAATGTATTATTGTTATTATTTCCATGGCCATCTCTGTACTTTTGTCTACTCTCTACTTCACTTTCTTCTTCTTTGTAAATTGAATAATGGCTTTGAACTTTTCAAAGCATTAAAGACAATCAGAAACAGTGAGAAGAATTGTCATATATTGACTTCATCCACCAGTCATTATAACATCTAAGCTTAAAAAACCCAGGCCCAGTTCAATATGCACGTTCAGTTTCCGCCACTGTTTGGTACCTGGTTTAACAAGGTTTGCAGTGTCTTTATTTGAGTGTTAATGTCAATGGGCATTTGGGTAACTAAGCTCTTATCGTGTGTAAACTAAGTTAAGTTCAGGTCATTCATTGGCATGGAAGACATTTTTTTGGAATGGTACATTTTTTAGGCCAGTGGTTCTCAAAGTGGGGTCGTGGGACCCCCAGGGGTCAGTTTAACCACTTTAAATCTATTTTATACATCAGCATACAACAATGGACAGCAGGCATCTTGTCTTGATGACCTGTTGTGAATAGGAACAGTGTGGCTAATCCAATATCATGCTGATGAGTGACTTGCAATTAAATACTGATTTGATTTGAGTAACGGTGTCCAATAATAATAATGTAGTAGAGTAAAAGAATAATGGTCTCTGCCAGGCCGAAAGGCATGGCCGAGACTATGTTTAGCACCTAAATGGTAAAATGGTAAATGGTGCATTTATATAGAGCTTTTGAAATCGTAAATGGGAAAGTTGTGATGAATAGGCTATAAGCTTAAGTAAAGTATAGAAGTATTGAAACAAAGTGCATGTACTTTGTTACTTTACACCACTGGTATTTCTGCATTCAGTAAATCAGTGTCCTACCCTAACCCTAACCCTATTCTGAACAAAACCTGAGACTGGCAAGTCAGCCACTGTATACTGGCTCTAGTATTATAATTTGTTTAATCAAAGATTTGCCGTGGACATGGACAAGTCTTGCCACGGACACGTTTGTCCTTGTCCGGAAATTGATGACCCCTGGGCGGTTGGACCAGCTTGTGAACAAACACTTTTTCTGAACAATTGTGTCATTTGTCAGTTAATCGGTTCAGGAATATAAAAGAAGACATATCACAGGTTGTTGTCTTAATCACTTGTTTTTCAATGTGCACACTGTATAATTTTATTGAGGCATCTAACATTTTATAAAGGCAGATCGACAGTGTCGCAAAATTTGGTTTTCAGGTTGTTAATGGTCAACAGTCTTCATTAACGTTAGAGACCTCAATACAATATTACAGTGTAAACATCGAAAATCAACACATCAGAAAACAATGTGTGCATATGTCTTCTTTTATTTTCCTGGGCCGAGCATTTTACAAAGGTCTCTTATAAAGTCGTTCAGAAATAGTGTTTGTTCATAAGCTGGTCCACCTGGCTCTCAGTGACGAATATGCCGGCTGGAATTGCTGGATAGCGAAAATGACGACGATTCTTTTTAATGACCTTGTGTAAATCCAGGAAATGCCAGCTTGTGAAAGTTGTATTGCAGTTGATGTGAATCAATAAAAACATTGTGTCAAAGACAAGCTCCTACTGCTGGCCACTGCCTTGTGTTTCCTAAAATAGTTCACCTATAAACTGCTTCACAGGGAACAATGTTGGTACAAGAGCATTCTTCACACACATAACATCAACTATATACCAGTATATCAGTCTGACCAGAAGCAGGGATAAAACGTATCCCCACTGGCCTTAGAAAAATGAATGCCCGGGGGGGAGGGGGCGGCATGGACCCTACCCTCCAGCAAATCCAATCCCTTCATCCAGTGTAGGTCAAACACTAGGGCAGAATGTCTCCTGTGAGACTCTACGTCTCCTGGGTGCAGGACAGTGTCTGGCAGCAGTGGTGGAGTGTAATTAACACGGTGTAATTAACACAGCGGTCAACTGTCTATCCCGCTTTCTTTTACTGTCAGACCTTTACAGCCTTACTGGAACTCTGGTACAAGCCGTACTGTGCATCATGCCGTTGTGAGCTTGCAGATCTTGCTATGTTCAGTGCGCGACACTAGCACAAAATTAAGTACAAATCAGACATAACTCCAACTGCAATTTCTAATAACCCCAACCTAAATCTTTTCCTAATTGTAAGCTTAGGTCCCCAAAATATTTCAAACCATAGAAACAACAATTTTTCACAATGTCCATTTCTCAAATTCGAGTACACTTGTGGGGATGTTTGGCCCTCACGAGTCTAGTCTGGTATTTTACTGTAGAAGCGCGCACACGCACACGCGCACGCGCACACGCACACGCACACACACACACACACACACACACACACACACACACACACACACACACACACATTCCATTCCATCACCAGAGCTTTAGGCAAGTGAGTGACGAGTTGTGATGTCCCGCCCCCTCAAGGCCGACTACTTTAATTCCCCTCCTTGTGTCAAATTGATCGCTATACGATGTCATGAACTAGAAGCCGATCGGATCAATTCTTTAATCCCCAGCTGCTCTCTGGGTAGCAGAGATCACACTGTAAGCCCTCAGCCACACAATAAGGCTCCGTTGCCAGTAGATGATCAATAATCTTCTGTAGAACGGTTAGAAGAATGTAGATGATCAATAAAAGGGTTAGAATAATGTAGATGATCAATACACTACTGTAGAAGGGCTAGAAGAATGCTGTTGTGACAAAGGATAGGATCTACTGTACTTATATGTACGTGGGCAATGGTGGACAAAGTTCTCAACCCCAGTACTTCAGTATAAACAGTGCTGTTCAAATATTACTCAACTACAAGTGAAAGCTGCTCTGTCAAAGTTGCTTTAAAAAATACTTTAGTAATAGTATTCAAAAAGACATGCTTTTAAAGTTATTAAAGGGATATTTCCCTTTCAAGCATGTTTGAAGTCATTTTAACGTCTACTCAGGCTTTTGTGAGCACCCTGGGCAGTTTTTAAATTGCTTGATTCAGTATTTAGATATTTGATATTCATTTTACCAGAACGTGGAGGGGGCAATGTTTTTTCAATTACTTTTTTCATTTATTTTATAATCTTTTTTAATTGTTCATTTTTCATTTCCCCCCCAAAAAATTAGAAGGACAATATCAGTCACCAGAACCAAGGACCGGTGTTTTCGATGAATCTATCATGGTTAAAATGAAGTTTGATGTTACAATGGGTTTGTATAGGAAGGAGGCGTGTCTGATAGAATGAATATAAAATATCTAAATACTGAATCAAACAACTTAAAAACTGTCTGTGGTGCTCACAAAAGCCGAGGTAGACGTTAAAATGACCCCAAACCTGTTTGAAAGTGAAATATCCCTTTAAGTATTCAAAAGTACAAATTACAGAGTACATTTTCTTTGATACCAATTAGTCATACAATAAGCAATGTTACCAAAATGCAGATGCAAATATCATTGATCCAAGAAAGTGACCTGTGTCCTGAGAAAGCACTGCAGTTCCACAATGAGAGGCAGTGGAACATTGGCATAGTTTCAGTTTATTGCATGCTCATTAGCTGCCACCAAGGGCATACTTAAACCAACACAATCAAACACACAATCGCCCAAAGACGAAACGAGAAGAATGAAACGTTGCCAATTAAATAGAAAATAGTATATTCTCTATTATCTGGAGATATGTGCAGCTTAATACAGCGAACTCATTTGAATTTTCATGTTCTTAAAACAAACATTAGTTTACACTCCAGAAAAATAAGTTTCAGACAGTCTCTCCAACTCACTGATATGGAACCAGTCCAGGATTTGTCTGCGTTCTAAATTAATGATGTCCTGTTCTTAGATATGGATGGGAGCGTAAATTATGTTTTAGTCTGTTGGTTCAGGCACCCTGTTAATCACAATTTCATGCCTCCTGTAATAATCGGTAATTGATTTTATTAAAAAATAAGAAGAAAAAAAGATAGTCGCAGCCCTAAAGTTGTGTTTATTCATTTATATACAGAGACTTTTGTTTCCATGGAGCCTCGAAGGTCCTCCCCGGTTAATATGGAAATAACAAGTCATAATAAAATATTTACACTTTAGCTCTGAGGGGAAATGTCAACATGAACCACTTAAACCTATACAGTACTTTGTTGTTGACCCCCAGGGGTCTATCCTAGGCCAGTAGGCCCCCTGTTTTTTTTACGCCATGACTCTGCAAGAGGCTGTGTGTGTGTGTGTGTGTGTGTGTGTGTGTGTGTGTGTGTGTGTGTGTGTGTGTGTGTGTGTGTGTGTGTGTGTGTGTGTGTGTGTGTGTGAGAGTGAGTGAGTGAGTGAGTGAGTGAGTGAGTGAGTGAGTGAGTGAGTGAGTGAGTGAGTGAGTGAGTGAGTGAGTGAGTGAGTGAGTGAGGTGCGTGCGTGCGTGCGTGCGTGCGTGCGTGCGTGCGTGCGCATATTACTAGACTGGACTTGTGAGGGCCAAACGTCCCCACAAGAATACTAGAATTTGAGAAATGGACATTGTGAAAAATGGCAGCAGAATCAGCTGAAACTGTCTGCACCATTGCTCTAAACATACAGTGTCAGTAGGAATAAACACAGAAGCACAAACAGGAGCCAAACAGTTTCTACACAAAACAGGAGGTGGTGCCCGAGAGGCAAAAGCTATGTTTTGCTCCTTTTTTTGTACCGAATCGGTTAACAGATTGTGTAAAGATCAGTCTGAACTTTAAGAGAAACTGTTACTTACTAGTTTGTTTGAATATCGTTGATGCTTCTCATGATGACTGAGAAAATAAAGTTAGTGATACAGTGTTGAGTTGAGTCTTGTTCAAGGACACTGTACAGAATCACATGGCTGTTGATGGATGAGCGGTGAGTGACTCTTGCTGTGACCTCTATGTCACCTTGCTGTCCCCATGGTGCCAGTGAATCGATACGTCTCCTAGGCGATGAATCATGTCCACAGTCCACCCGAAGAACTCTGGGTTTCGTTGCCGTCGAGCCGAGACCTTGTATCTCTGGATTTCAACTTTTGATACCCCCCCCCCCATAAAGTAATAACTAACTTCATCGTACAAGAGTGTCATGCATAAAATAGCAAAAAATAGCTGGTCTACGAGCTCACACCGCAATCAATGTCCGCAGCGCCACGCATTGTGAGTGTTTAGATCAGATTTTGCTATAAAAAAATATTTTGAAAGTGGTTAAGTGTGTCTGTGGGTTTTATAAACATTGAAAGTATTAACAAGAGCTCGTGACTAACCCATTAAGACATGAGGCCGAACGTCTTCTAAATCAGTAGTTCTCAAACCTTCTTGTTATTAAACATTATTCAACACTTTCAAGATTTTTCAAAAAAGTTCAAAAATAGCAGAATACAAGCTCGCAGTGTGGCACGAAGTGACGTGCTGTGAGCTTGTAAATCTGCAGTCAACGCTACAATCAAAAATGACACAGATGCTTAATGGGCTAAATAGTAACTGCATTTTCACTCATTGTAACACAGGTTCTTTTTTTCTCCCATTCCCTGAACATAAAACGGTTATGGACACACAAGGTTTCCCCCAGACAGCGACTCTATTACATAATCAGGCTATTCTTCAAGCAAATGTTTAACCTTGATAATCCGCTGGTTGAGTAAAAGTACATTTCATTAAATAATCATAATTCAGTCCCGGTTCAGTTTTTAGTGCTCACCTTGACACACTGAGGGACTAGTGAAGGTCGGACTGCCTTCCCACGTGGCTCACTGCCATAGCACGTGTCAGCCAAAGGAGGGCGCCATGGGGCCCCATTGATTTATAAGTGTCCTAATTACGTCACCCTGAGGCCAAGATTAATTTGACGGTAAAACATAATCATAACTTCATCCCCCGTTGCGGTCGGCCATGTACCTTATCTGTCACAAGGTCAACACACACATAAATAGTTTTTCTTTGTTGTTGTTGTTGTCTTTTTATCCCTCAAGCTATCAAGGGACTGAACAATGGCCAGACTCCCAAGTCAAACGTCTTCCATCTGTAAACACATTTTTGCTCACAACAGAACCCACAATGTTTTTTATTCTTTGACCATTTTCAGGTCAAATCTACTTGCTGTGCTTTATATTGTATTGTATATGCGATTCATATACATTATATACTGTAATGTTACCTTGTACTGTATGTCTATGACCACAGACAGACATAGCCACTTTCAACATGGCCTGACAGTGACATTATACTATTATACAGTACATGTTGTATATCAGGGTTGCAAACATATTCTCTCCTCATATTCTGCATGCTGTTCTCTTTATCGCTGCTGAAGGCTGTACCTTTGTATTTTTTATAACCCAGTGATTTTAAAAGTCATACATTGTTATCACAGTTTGCGAAGCATGCCACACTAACAAGTCACTCTGCATACTGTATTTATCTTTTTTTAAACCTGTCACATCCCACGGGGGAACTTCAGTTTTCAGCTTCATCCAGCTGAGTGCTGCCCACAGAGGGTGTACGAAAGAGGGAGCAGTTAGGGGTTACTGTAAGGGCCCTATTTTCGCCGGTGCCTTACCCATTATCCCTAAACTTCTTTGCCATTTTTTACTATTTTTAAAAACATAATGAAATAGTTCAAATAGCCAATCTACAAGCTCACAACGTGTTGATGTAGATCGGCTAGTTGAACTATTTAAAAATGTTTTTTTTTTAAATAGTAAAAAATGGCAAAGAAGTTTAGGGATAATAGGTAAGGCACTAGCGAAAATAGGGCCCTATGCTCAGGGACACTTCGATACATTGCTGAGAGCTGGAATCGTACCTGGGACCTCCGGGACCTCCGGAGTCCTAGACGGGCTCACTAACCATTTAGCTTTGGCCGCCCCAGTGAGAGACAACTAAAACGTAGAATCTTTGAATCATCCCCTCCCCCTGCTCCCCCTCCATCCATTCATGCAGAATCTTGCAGATACAGTATAAACATGCACGGACACACACGTACAACAAGAAAAATCCAGTCATGTGGAGCTCATTAGCGGAGGTACTCCTGTGGCCTACTGGCAGTGTGTACAAGAAATTGGGCACTGGCTGGTCCAGCGGTTTGTGAGATTAGTTTGGGATGCACGCGTGCACACACATATACACATTAATAATAGATTATTCGCTTGTGTGTACTTTTCTCTTCATGAGACACACACCCACACACGGACACGGACACAGACACAGACACGCACACGCAGACGCGCGCGCACACGCTCACACGGCAGGGGCGGCAGTGGCTCAGGGGTAGAGTGGCCGGGTAGAGTGAACTGGAAGACCGCAAGGTTCCCAGTTCGATCCCGGGCTGGGGCGCTCACCCGAGAGTTAGTGTCGAAGTGTCCTTAAGCAAGACGCTGAACCCCTAATTGCTCCCGATGAGCAGGTTGGTGCCTTGCATGGTTTCCTCCGCCATTGGTGTATGAATGTGTGTGTGAATGGGTTAATGGCACAATCATTGTAAAGCGCTTCGGATAGAAGCGCTATATAAATGCACCATTTACCACACACACACACACACACACACACATTACGTGTGTGTGTGTGTGTGTGTGTGTGTATAGCCTATATTTAGTATACTGTATACCTTGTCTTGCTTAATTTATGTTCCACGTGTGACGGTGTTGTGGACCAAAAATGGAAGATCTACAAGTTCACCTCTGCAATGCACACCTCTGTGCTTAACATATGTTCTTTTAAAGAAGATGCACATTGTTAGTAGCACATTCTACCAGCGTATGCCATGCCAACATTTCACTGAACATACATACAATAAGCCACAAAGAAACGTCATTAAAATGGCATTTGATGACAGTGCCTCGTGGTCATTGTGTTTGTTTCTCCGAGCAAACGCTTGCTTACAGAGAAATCATTCAACTGAAATTCACTATAGTGGAGAGACTGTTTAGGATGACAACAGGGAGTGGTGGAAAGTAGCTAAGTAGATTTACTCAAGTAGGCCTACTGTACTTAAAGGTAGGGTAAGTGATATTTTTGGGTTAAAACAAAAAGTATTTTGTTAAAAGGTTAAAATACTATATTCTGATAGTAATCATTGCTATAGAGTGTTTGTTCAGTAACAGGAGTCTCCCTGTCTCTCCAGCTCTTTGATAAACAGAAAATACATTTTTCGGTAGGTGTCAAAATCTCAGCCAATCAGGAGAAAGTACCCATTTTTAAGCTTAATTTGTATAGTGTTCCAGTTCCAATTTTGTCTCATTTCTTAGTGTCATCACTTCCAATTTCACTTGTTTAATCTATATCCTGATTGAGTTCTCTGTCCTGGTTGGATAAAATTGGAAATGAAACTGAAACTGAAACGAAAATGCATTTTCTGTTTAATAAAGAGGTGGAGAGACAAGGAGACTCCTAATACTGAACAAACACTCTATAGCAATGAGTACTATCAGAATATAGAGCTATTTAACACTTATTTTAACCAAAGCAAATCACTTACCCTACCTTTAAGTATAATTTTGAGGTATTTTTTTTACTTTCCTGGAGTATTTAAAATTTTACATTTGAAAACTTGAAACCGGACATTGTGCATAATGAGTACTTTCTACGTTCGGTACTTTAAGTACATTTTAATGCCAATACTTTTGTACTTTTACTCAAGAACATTTTGAATTCTGGACTTTTACTTGTAAGGGCGCGCTCCCACCGCACTTTTATTTTACCCCTGGGGTGGAATCTATGGGTTACGGCTGTAACCCCGGTTATTTGATATTATGAGCGAGACATCTCGCCTATGGGGAGCGCTCTCGAGCCGCGAACCACAGAAGCATTACATCATATATTCTCGTACAATCTTATTGGAAGAGGCTTGATCTGTCACTTGTCAATCACTGTCTCCTCCCCCCCCTTTATAGTGAGGGCGTGACCGATCAACCCCAGTTCAACATTTATTTTGCCTTCTCATTTCACAACAAAACAAGAAGGGCGTTTTGGCGAGATGTCTCGCTCATAATATCAAATAACCGGGGTTACAGCCGTAACCCATAGTTATTTTTCTATTATTCACTCAACATCTCGCCTATGGGGAGACCTCATACTCATCCCTTCTTGAGCATCGAAGTCCTAGTCCTCTCCCAAGGACTTGTCTCTTACCTGAAGGCATCAGCCACTGCCTGTGCTCCAGAGAGTACAGTCCTAGTTTAAACTTTTTACTAATAAAGAGAAGACCCTCACAAGGGCCTAACTCCTACCCGGGGCCACACTGAGGACTGCAAGTGCCACAGGGGGCGCAGTCACGTCCAAATTGTAAAATCTGGCAAAAGTCAAAGGTGAAGACCAACTTGCAGCCGCACATAATTCCTGAATTGAGACTCCTTTAAAGCGAGCCCATGAAGCTGCCATGCCACGCGTAGAATGCGCTCTCAGCGCCTCCAGTGGCAGAACTCCTTTACTTGAATAGGCTAATTGAATAGCCTCCACAATCCAGTGCGACAGCCTCTGCTTAGTGATGGCCTTCCCTACCATACGTGTGGCCCATGAAACAAACAACTGGTCTGACCTCCCTTGAGATCTAGACCTGTCAATGTATATCCTCAAAGCCCTTACTGGGCACAGACGATTAAGCCTCTCATCCTCCTGAGAGGCAAACGGTGGCGGGTGATAAGCCACCAGCTCTACCGGGCAACAAGGCATCAACGGGTTCTTGGGAACAAAACTCGGATTCGGTCTTATTGTTACCCTGCCCTCTGAAAACCTCGTACATTCTGGATGTATAGACAATGCATGTAGGTCACTAACCCTTTTAGCTGACACTAAAGCCACTAACAGTGCAGTCTTGAGCGATAGATACTTCATATCTACCTGATCCAGTGGTTCGAACGGAGCCATGGTTAAAGAATCTAGCACCAAGCTTAAATCCCATGATGGAATCATGGATTTAGCTACCGGCAAACGACGCCTCGCGCCTTTCATAAACTGGCGAACAATTCTAAGTTCACCCGGCGTCTTTCCATCAAAGCCCCAATGGCAGGATGAAATGGCCGCTAAATACACTTTAATCGTCGAAAACGCTCTGCGCTTATCGACCCATACTTGTAGGAAAGACAATATGTCTCCTACTGAGGCTGTAACCGCCGTAATTCCAGAATCTCTACACCAATTTTCAAACGTACGCCACTTGTCTCCATAAGCAGACCTTGTGGACGAGGCCCTTGCACTCTGAATGGTTTCAACAACACCCGGAGAAAATCCATCAGCATCTAGATTCAGCCTCTCACGGGCCAAACCCACAGAGCCAGATGTTCTGGCTGAGGGTGTACTATTTCTCCTCCCGCCTGCGACAGCATTTTCCGACACAACGGGAGCTTCCAAGGCCGGTCGTAAAGAAGGGGTTGTATTTCTGACATCCATCGACCCCATTCCGGGGCTATTAGGAGAACTTTCGACCCTTCTAATCTCACCCTCTCTAATGTGGGGGAGATCAACCACAGAGGAGGAAAAGCATACAGTAGAACTCTGGGCCAGTCGTGTGCTAATGCGTCCAGACCCATCGGCGCTACTCCCTTCATTGAGAAAAACAGCTGACATTTCGTGTCTTCTTGTGAGGCGAACAGATCTATCTGTGCTCTGCCGTAACGGTCCCAAATCTGTCTCACTATCGACCCGCGTAGGGACCACTCGCTGTAACGAGGCGTCCCTCTGGATAACAGATCCGCCCCCCTGTTCAGAATCCCGGGGACATGCGTCGCCGTAATCGACAGAAGGTGTGAGTTGCACCATACTAACAGTCTGTGTGCCAGATCGTGTAACGGTGGGGACCTCAGTCCCCCTTGCCTGTTGATATAGCATATTGTCGACGTGTTGTCTGACCTGACCAGTACATGTCGATTCTGCACCATAGGAAGGAAGTGGCGAAGCGCCAGAATTACCGCCATCAATTCTAGGTAATTTATATGGAATGTCACCAACCTGTCGTTCCATAGGCCTCTCGCCCCGTAACCATCCAGTGTGGCGCCCCAACCAGTCATACTGGCGTCTGTCGTCACCACTATCCTGGACGACACCGTCCCTGTGAATACGCCTTCCGAGAGGAACTCTGGATCTCTCCATCGGCGCAGCGCGTCCATACATTCCTTCGTAACCCGGATTTTGCGGTGACGAATATAAGTGGGAACGCTCAGTGAATACATCCATCGTAGAAAGGGTTTCATTTCTAGCCTCCCTAAACGTATCAAGGCCACTGCTGACGCCATCAGTCCTGATATCCGTCTGCATAAACCTATCGAGACTATCTGACCTAGCCGAAACGGCACCAGAGACGTCTGAAACGAGGCTATTCTCGCTGTGGATAACCGCGCCGTGTTCCACATCGAATCCAGAGATATACCTAGGAACTCTATTGATTGCGCTGGTATCAACACACTCTTCTTGGCGTTGATCCTGAACCCCAAATTTTTCAGATGCGACACTACTAAGCGTGTGTGACGCCCCGCTTCTATTTCCGTGTCCGCCGATAGAAGCCAATCGTCTAGATACGTTGCTAAACGAATCCCCTGTTTCCATATTGCCGTTATCGCTGCTTTGGTGCACAGCGTGAACACTCGGGGCGACAAGGATAGGCCGAAAGGAAGAACCATAAACTCGTACGTTCTGTTCTCGAAGCAGAAACGTAGAAACTTCCAGTGTGGGCGATATATCTCGACGTGATAATACGCGTCCTCCAAATCTATTTTTGTATACCAGTCCCCTTGACGCAGTGTGCGTAGCAGAGCTGCGTTCGTCAACATTTTGAAATTGTATACCTTCAGATAACGATTCAGCGGTTTTAGGTCTAGGATGGGCCTCAGCCCCCCCCCTTTCTTCCCTATCACAAAATAGCGGGAGTAGAAACCGTTCCTCTGTTGACTTATGGGCACTTCTCTTATGGCTCCCTTGCTTAGCAATGCGATTATTCCCTGTTTCAGTATCTCTCTCTTTTGGCCTGTTGCCTGTGAACATATTATCTTCGTAAAGGCAGGGGGTTTTCTCCCAAATTGTAGCTTGTAACCCTTTGAAACGGTGTGAATTACCCATTTCGAAGCTCCTATGTTTGTCCATTCCGCCATCTTTGATGACAGAGGCCCAAACGGCTTCGGTTTGTTTACCTTTAGTCCTACTGCTCCACCCTGTGGCTGAGCAGGGTATTGGCTCTGGTCTCTGTTCGACAGTACAGTATGGTAAAACAACATTTTCTCCTGAGATACTGAAATTACTGGTCTTAACACCTCGGGGCGACCTATTGTTTCCCGAGGTGCTAAGCTCATGACCCTCATGTTCTGAGACTGGTTCTGTTGTATATATCTGACCCCCCCTTCTGAGTAAACAGGCAGGTTTGGCAGTTGAACATTTATTACAGAACTTATTTTCGGCATTTTTATATGAGAAACATTTTTGACATTTATTTCTGGAATGTACAAAGTCTTTTGCCGTTTCAACGGTGACATGTCCGTGTGAACCGAGTCCACTACACAATGTCTCTTCCTCAGAACATGAGTGGCTGCCTTTTGTGTGTGTGGCGGGGGTTATTGCCGCTGCCGCCTGGGGTAACCGCGTCCGCGGCCACCGTTGATACCACCTCTGGGAGGTGGGGGAGGGGGAGCATCATTGCGTCTAGGGCCCTGACCGCCCCTGTATCCTCCTCGGAATCTTCCCCTGCCCCTGTAATCATTGCCAGCCCCGGACTGCTGTTGTTGTTGGTAATGTGGGGCTGATCGAGAGGAGTCCTCCGATTCCCTCTGAAGGAGTCTCCCGCCGCTGTGCGAGTGTAGGGATGATACGGATAGTTCTGGCGGCTCTGTGCTGAGCTGCCACGAGGCAGGCCTGCCCTCAGGGCTTCGGCCTCCTCACTTTCTCTCCTCCACTCCTTGGTCAAGTACTCTGTAGCTCGACCTAGTAGCCCCTCTGGCGTCAGCTTACTGTCCAAGGCAGCCTCGCGTTTGTCTGCGCGAAGGTTGGTCTTATCCATCCAGCGGGCTCTTTCTTGTACCTGGAGCAGTGCCATGCTGCGCCCAGTAGCCTGTACCGCTGTCCTGATGTACACGAGGGTCTCGTCGTGTAGTCGCCTCATTTCTGCCATTTGTTCTGCCCCTGGTTCGTCTTTCACCTGGCGAAACATGAATGACTGTGATCCTGCCATTAGAGAGGCTGAGTTCAGGGCCTTCAGGATTGTGCTGAGCTCACCAAACGTTTTATTGTTGGTCTGAGAGAAAGCCCTGTCTTTATATTCTTTAAAAGCACCTCTCGAAGTAGCTGGGACCTGGGGGTGGAGGAGGTGAGCTGCTGTCGACCTCTCTACCGCATGAATATGAGCAAATCCGTGCTCCGCCAATTTAGCGCAACCCAGAAATGGATAAGGCGTGTGGGGGTGGGAGAGGGGAGTGCTGAATGACATGGAGGCATGAGCAATTACCTTGGGCATGAGCGGGAGAACTTGTTTTGGGCGCTTTTGTATTGCCCCTCCGAGGCCGTCAAAGACGTCCGCCTCCAGTGGAGTCTCCTCGTTCTGTGTGGGCCACGCCACTCTGCAGCGAGTCGCCACTTTCTGAAACAGCAATAGCGGCTCTGTCGCGTCCATTTTCAAGCCGTCCGCCGACAGTACGGTGGGTAGGCCTTCTGGCCCTTCAGCGGCCCTCACTACGGCTGCTGTGGCCACTTGATATTCATTCACAAACTCTTCCCCCGAGTGAACAGAGTGGACGTCCTCGTAATCGTCCTCCTCGTAATCCCCCTCTTCTTCTTCCCCCTCGGGAAATACATACACATCCTCACCGTATTCTTCGACGTCTTCGTAATATATACGGTCAAATTCCTCCATTACGACCCCCGAGTGTTGCAGCGGGCTATCTCTGTCAACATCCTCTGCCCAATCTGTGGGAGCAGGAGGCTGTGTCCTCGGGCGGGTGCCTTCCCGCTGTTCTCTCTGAGTGTCCCTCTGGGGCTCAGTTTCCCGCGTCAGTAATGGCGGTTCTACAGCCATAGTGGCTGCGGGGGTGGAGGTGTGTACCTGGGCTTGAGTGGCCTGTTGAGCCTGGCCGCTCGCCTCTGGGCGTTTGTCCGCCCTCACAAAGTGATTAAGTCTCTTTTGCCTCAGCCTACGGGGCATGGCGCCGCAAAAGCGGCAGTAAGCTAGTCCGAGCTCATCTCCTTTAGCTGCGTGTTCTCTCCCCAAGCAGTCTAAACATGCTTCGTGTGGGTCCAGAGTTGTCATCTCTGTGCTGCAGATGGCACATTTCTTCATAGGCGCTGGGGCCTTCTTGGCAGCGGAGCGTGTCGTCGCTGGGCGAGACATGTTCAGTATAGTCTTCCGACTAAATACTGTCTAATATATATATATATATATTTCTATATAGTGTTAGCCTCTCGGCTATAACACGTCGCTAATCTGGCTCTCTCGAAAATAAGCCCGTAGGCTAGCTAACCCTCACAAGCGCTAGCCTCACGGCTAAACACAAAGGGATGCTAAGCTAGCTATCTTAGTTTGCACTAGCCTCTCGGCTATAATGCAAAGCTAACGTAGAAGCTAATGCTAGTCGAGTGCCGTTAGCTTATCCTCGGTACTAGCCTCTCGGCTAAAATACCGTCTAGTTACTCACTGATTTCGAGTAATTTCTCTGCGTCCAAGCGGTAGGTCTCTCTTGATATCAGGGAGTCGAGTCCTGTCCTTTTTTAGAGTCAAAAACCTTACTGCTTTATACGGACTGAGATTAAATTCGCTTTTCGTGGTTCTCAGTTGAGAAGCAAAATTGAACTGGGGTTGATCGGTCACGCCCTCACTATAAAGGGGGGGAGGAGACAGTGATTGACAAGTGACAGATCAAGCCTCTTCCAATAAGATTGTACGAGAATATATGATGTAATGCTTCTGTGGTTCGCGGCTCGAGAGCGCTCCCCATAGGCGAGATGTTGAGTGAATAATAGAAAAATAACTGCCAATGCTTTTTCAATGCAATTGCGTGGATTCTTGGAAAAAATCCGCAAAACCATGCATCCACGCATTTGCATTGACAAAGCATTGGCAGATTCCGCGCCAGGGCCGCGCCCTAACAGAGTATTTCTATATTGCACTATTGATTCTGAAACTTAAGTAAAACATGTGAGTACTTTTTCCACCACTGACAACAGGTGTAAACCATTAATGAATCCCAGAGAGAGGGATATATAAGGTAATAATAAGGTGCAACACATCGTGGATGTCGGGTGGAAACCGAAGTCCAAGATTGTTACTTTTCAGGAAATGGAAAAAAAAATAACCTGTGTTAGTATTTAGTCACACGCTCTTGTTAATACTTTTCATTGGTTCAGTATTGATAAAACCGGCAGATACACTCTTTCACTTCCACATTTCTTTCAGAAAATGGCATAAAATAGCCGATCTACAAGCTAACAACACGGGATGCGACACTTTGCAACAAGTTGAAACATGGAGATACAAGGTGTCTGGCCAAACAAATTATGGAGAGATGTCTGGGACTGGTGCCATGCACACAGGTGTGTTGATCACACACTCCTTTTAACACTGGTGTGAGAAACGGCACTGTCTGGGTCTAGAGCGCTGCCCGCAAAGCTTGGCAACATTAGTTTATGCTAACTTCAATTTGTATTACATCAGGAGGGGCGAGATCCAAATGTGGCAGTGGCGTGCGCCGCGTCCGCCAGGACCGCCACGGCGGGTGGCGGCCGTCGTGGCGGCCGCCACAACCGCCGTCACGACCGCCACGGCGGGTGGCGGCCGTCGTGGCGGCCGCCACAACCGCCGTGGCAACCGCCGCGTCCGCCAGATCCTCCGCCATAACCGCCGCGTCCGCCAGATCTTCCGCCATAACCGCCGCCTCCGCCGCCGGCGCCGCGTCCGCCAGATTTTCCGCCATAACCGCCGCGTCCGCCAGATCCTCCGCCATAACCGCCGCCTCCGCCGCGTCCGCCAGATCTTCCACCATAACCGCCGCCTCCGCCGCCGGCGCCGCGTCCGCCAGATCTTCCGCCATAACCGCTGCCTCCGCCGTGCCCGCCAGATCCTCCTCCGCCCTTCTGGCACGAGTGCCAAGCAAGCCTCTGCCAGCCTCCACAGCCCCTGGTCCCGACCAGACAGAGCATGCAGTTTTTTATCCGTGCGTAATTACGCACGTGTTCTGCTCTCCCCCCCCCCCCTCTACACCGATAACTCTTTGCCCAAAATAGCCGATCTCCAAGCTCACACTCCGCGCATATAGTCAATAAGATGGTTATTATTATTCATATTATTATTAGAATGACAAACTGATGCCCGTTGAAATTATATCAAAACAAATGTCTGTCTGTCTGTCTGTCTGTCTGTGGGTAAGTCTATCTATCTATCTATCTATCTATCTATCTATCTATCTATCTATCTATCTATCTTTGAAGAATTACATTTCTCTCTATGAAGCGATATCAAGCGAAAATAATACTTCGTATTTGGAAGGTTTTCTGGCAGACATCTGCTTGTGTGCGTGCGCTCGCCACCGTGATGGAGTGTCTGTCTGTCTGTCTGTCTGTCTGTCCAATCCAAAACAGCGTGTGTGTGTGTGTGTGTGTGTGTGTGTGTGTGTGTGTGTGTGTGTGTGTGTGTGTGTGTGTGTGTGTGTGTGTGTGTGTGTGTGTGTGTGTGTGTATGCGCGAGCGTGCGTGCGTGCGATGCGAAGCGTTGAAAGCTTGTAGCCTAGATCTGCTATTTGCACATAGCCGAGGTATAAAATAGGGCTAAAGTGGTTAATGTATGTTTCATAATATCGTAATTACGCACGTGTTCTGCCCCCCCCCCCCTCTACACCGATAACTCTTTGCCCAAAATAGCCGATCTCCAAGCTCACACTCCGCGCATATAGTCAATAAGATGGTTATTATTCTTCATATTATTATTAGAATGACAAACTGATGCCCCGTTGAAATGATATCAAAACAAATGTCTGTCTGTCTGTTTTTCTGTCTGTCTGTCTGTGGGTAAGTCTATCTATCTATCTATGTATCTATCTATCTATCTATCTATCTATCTATCTATCTATCTATCTATCTATCTATCTATCTATCTATCTATCTATCTATCTATCTATCTGTCAAGAATTACATTTCTCTCTAAGCGATATCAAGCGAAAATAAAACTTCGTATTTGGAAGGTTTTCTGGCCAACATCTGCTTGTGTGCGTGCGCTCACCACCGTGATGGAGTGTCTGTCTGTCTGTCTGTCTGTCTGTCTGTCTGTCTGTCTGTCTGTCTGTCTGTCTGTCTGTCTGTCCAATCCAAAACAGCGTGTGTGTGTGTGTGTGTGTGTGTGTGTGTGTGTGTGTGTGTGTGTGTGTGTGTGTGTGTGTGTGTGTGTGTGTGTGTGTGTGTGTGTGTGTGTGTGTGTGTGTGTGTGTGTGTGTGTGTGTGTGTGTGTGTGCGTGCGATGCGAAGCGTTGAAAGCTTGTAGCCTAGATCTGCTATTTGCACGTAGCCCGTTGGTTCTCAAAGTGGGGTCCGGGGACCCCCAGGGGTACTTGAGGGGGTTCCAGGGGGTACCTAGCTAAATGATGGATAGGAACCAAATGGACCCTTATGGGTCTGTAACTCTGAGAGTGTACAAATGGAACCAAATGGACCCGTTACACTCTCAGAGTTAAATTAACATTGATTTTACAATATAAATTGGGGTCCCAGAGATGGAAATGCCATTAAATGGGGGTCCGTAGCCCTAATGCATGTCAAACTGGGGGTCCTTAAAATTAAAATGGTTGAGAATCACTGCTATAGAGCCGTAAAAATCTTCTCTTATAGGGGTCCCTGGCATATCTTTTCAAATGGGGGTCTGCGGGCTATTAAGTGTCAATTTGGGGGTCCTTGACATGAGAAAGTTTGAGAACCACTGACGTAGCCTACTGTTGAATACTCCCATGATGAATGCCTGCTGCTCGCTTTCTGAGTGTTGATTTAATGAAGTGCCTAACTAATATAACAGAATTGATCTAGTAATATTTGGATTATTACTATCAGCTACATCCATCTTGCAACATTGACCAAAAATGTGACGTGGAAAGGACTGGACTATGTTTTGCCAAGACTGTATTTTATTTCATACTGAAAGCTACGAGCCAAGTCAAAGAGTGTTTAACACCGATATAGAAAATGTACATGGTTGATGAAACATAATTTGTAATTATTGGATTTTTGGGGGGGGTTTATTTGAATGTCATACCAATGGCATGATTTTTATTTGTGTAAAGTCCTTGTTATCCATAGATTTTTTATTTAGATTTGATAGAGTGTTATTGTGCTGTGCTGGTTTTGTATAATGTACATCGAGTGATCCCACGCTTACAATGTGACTTTGGTAAATGAATCATCGTTTCATGTCAATATGGATACATGTGTACATCTCATTTGCTGTTGTGCTATTAGGCTGTATTTTCCAATGCATGTCTACAAAAAAAAATGTGTGTTGTGTATTTGAAATAATATTAAATATTTTCAATGTATCTGTTGTCAGTGTTAAGATTAATACGATGATTATTAATGAACAGGTACATTAAATTAACCACTATATAGTCAGATTCTCTCTCTCTCTCTGTCTCTCTCTGAGTATCCATAAAAGTACGTATAGCCTATCTTATGCAGATGATGATTATTATTATATCCAAAGTGGTGTCCCGCCCCCCCCCCCCATAAAAAGAATAATAATCATAATATTAATAGTGATAATTGTCATAAGGGTAATAATAATAATAATAACAATAATAACATATATTAATAATAAAATAGCATGACATATATATGAATAACAACAATAATAATAATAATAATAATAATAATAATAAAGACAGCTGGAATTTAACTCATTTACTTAAGTAGGCTACTGTACTTAAGTAGCTTTAGAGGTATTTGTACTTTAATTGAGCTATTTCCAATTCTTTTACTTCGACTCCACTACAGCTCAGAGGCAAATAATGTAGTTTTACTACCACTACAATTATTTGAAAAATTTAGTTACTAGTTACTTGTCAGACATATATTACGATATTATGAAACATACATTAACCATTTTAGCCCTATTTTATACCTAGGCTATGTGCAAATAGCAGATCTAGGCTACAAGCTTTCAACGCTTCGCATCGCACGCACGCACGCTCGCGCATACGCACACACACACACACACACACACACACACACACACACACACACACACACACACACACACACACACACACACACACACACACACACACACACACACACACACACGCGCTGTTTTGGATTGGACAGACAGACAGACAGACAGACAGACACTCCATCACGGTGGTGAGCGCACGCACACAAGCAGATGTCGGCCAGAAAACCTTCCAAATACGAAGTTTTATTTTCGCTTGATATCGCTTCATAGAGAGAAATGTAATTATTGACAGATAGATAGATAGATAGATAGATAGATAGATAGATAGATAGATAGATAGATAGATAGATAGATAGATAGATAGACTTACCCACAGATAGACAGACAGACAGACAGACAGACAGACAGACAGACAGACAGACAGACAGACAGACAGACAGACAGACAGACAGACAGACAGAGTTACGTGCGTAATTACGCGCAAGACAGAGTGATGCTTTCAAAAACAGCAGATCTACAAGCTCATAGCATGGGATTCGACTGACTTACATTAACCACTTTAGCCCTATTTTATACCTAGGCTATGTGCAAATAGCAGATCTAGGCTACAAGCTTTCAACGCTTCGCATCGCACGCACGCACGCTCGCGCATACGCACACACACACACACACACACACACACACACACACACACACACACACACACACACACACACACACACACACACACACACACACACACACACACACACACACACACACACACACACACACGCTGTTTTGGATTGGACAGACAGACAGACAGACAGACAGACAGACAGACAGACACTCCATCACGGTGGTGAGCGCACGCACACAAGCAGATGTCGGCCAGAAAACCTTCCAAATACGAAGTTTTATTTTCGCTTGATATCGCTTCATAGAGAGAAATGTAATTCTTGACAGATAGATAGATAGATAGATAGATAGATAGATAGATAGATAGATAGACTTACCCACAGACAGACAGACAGACAGACAGACAGACAGACAGACAGACAGACAGACAGACAGAGTTACGTGCGTAATTACGCGCAAGACAGAGAGATGCTTTCAAAAACAGCAGATCTACAAGCTCATAGCATGGGATTCGACTGACTTGTTAGTCTCATTTGTAGAGGAAAGATGTCTGTCTGTCTGTGTGCGCGCGCACACACACACACACACACACACACACACACACACACACACACACACACACACACACACACACACACACACACACACACACACACACACACGGTTATTGGATGGATATTTTATTTTTGGGGTGCTTTGTAACTCTATTTCGGTTAATTCAGTTAATTTACCTTGCCCCTATATGCACCAACAACAAATACAATTATAGCATTATAATGTCTTTAATGTAATGTCGGCATTGCATCTCCACAGGCACAGACTCCACAGCGGGAGAAAAAAAAGGCAGGCTATACTGCGCTGCGCTGCGCTGCTTAAATTTTTTTTTTTTTAATTAAAAAATCTGGCCAATCTGAACTGGGGGTGCACAAAGTCTAACCTGCGGGGGGCATTGCCCCCCAATGCCCCCCCATAGGGCCGACACTGTAGATAGATAGATAGATAGATAGATAGATAGATAGATAGATAGATAGATAGATAGATAGATAGATAGATAGATAGATAGATAGACTTACAGACAGACAGACAGACAGACAGACAGACAGACCGCCTTGCAGCGTGAGGCGTTGTGAGCTTGGAGATCGGCTATTTTCACGGGGCATCATTCGAGAAGGCTTTCTGTCCGTCAGACATTCACTGTTTGTCATTCTAATAATAATATGAATGATAATAACCATCTTATTGACTATATGCACTGTTTGTCATTCTAATAATAATATGAATAATAATAACCATCTTATTGACTATATGCGCGGAGTGTGAGCTTGGAGATCGGCTATTTTGGGCAAAGAGTTATCGGTGTAGAGGGGGGGGGGAGAGCAGAACACGTGCGTAATTACGCACGGAAAAAACTTCTTGCTCTGTCTGCGGAGGCTGGCAGAGGCTTGCTTGGCACTCGTGCCAGAAGGGCGGGGGAGGATCTGGCGGGCACAGCGGAGGCGGCCGGCGGCGGTGGCGGAAGTTCTGGCGGACGCGTCGGCGGTGGCGGAAGTTCTGGCGGACGCGGCGGTTATGGCGGAAAATCTGGCGGACGCGGCGCCGGTGGCGGAAGTTCTGGCGGACGCGGCGCCGGTGGCGGAGGCGGCGGTTATGGCGGGGGATCTGGCGGACGCGGCGGAGGCGGCGGTTATGGCGGGGGATCTGGCGGACGCGGCGGTTGCCACGGCGGTTGTGGCGGCCGCCACGAAGGCCGCCACCCGCCGTGGCGGTCGTGGTGGATGCGGCGGCCGCCGCGGCGCACGCCACCGCCAGATTTGGATCTCGCTGTCTCTCTACAACTTCAGCTAAATATACAAATGCAAAATAATGAAATAAAAAAAGAAAATTCCAATGTGCCCTCTGGCAAATATTGAGCATACAGTATACATCTGCTGATATATCTTACCTCAGGCACTATGTGTAAATATGTAGATATTTGTTTGTTTGTTTGTTTGTTTCTTTGATTGATCTATCTTACCCCATGCCCCCCTTCTTCTTATTCCCTTTCTTTTTTTTGCTATGGAAATAACAAAAATGATAGAACTTGCACAAAAACGAATTTCTACTAATGCACTATGCTAATGTGCTGTGCGTGCGTGCGTGTGTGCGTGCGTGCCCACCCGCTCCTCCCTAGGCCCAGCCTACTGGCTCACGCACCTTATGTCTTACCTCAGGCACTTACCGCACTGGATAGATATTCTATATTGTAAATATGTAGAAAAATAGATTACTGGACTTTTACTTGTAACAGAGTCTGCATTACAGTATTGATACTTTTACTTAAGTAAAACATGTAGGTATGTCAGCTGTTCTTCCAAAAACAGATGGCTGAGTTTGAGTGTGCCTGTGTTTTATTGCTCATTAATTTCATGCCCATTTGTGCGTTACTTTTTTCCCCTCTCTCTTCTTTGTAATATACCGGAGTGTGTTTGGCCAGACGGGCATGTTTGTTTATCTGGCCTAGCCTGTCTGGTCCGGGAGGAGCAGCTGGGACTTGTGTTTGATTGAGCTGAGACTTTCATCAGGTAAACAAGGCTCTCTGAAGCCCCTGGAATTAATCTGTCCTTCCCCGTGCCAACAACTCCATCGGGGGGGGGGGGTACCTGCCCCCACCACGCGGAGTCAAGGGGTTCCGCTCCACCATGACATTTTTTTTTCTCACCACATGTAGCCCTATGGGCTGGGGGCGTGCCTGCCCGAGGGTGGTCTCGCGTATAGCCAGACAACTATTCCACATATCTCCGTAGAGATGTAGAGAGTCTGGAACTACACCTCCTGAAATCCGAGAGAGGAAGCTGGCACTTTCGTTCACAAAAATATATTTAAAAATATCTTTACATTTTATTCTTTAATTTCCATTTCTGCTTAGCACCAAGCTATATTATGCTTAGATGATTTTGATTAATATTAGGATAAATTTGCGCGACTGTAAAGACGAAACGGAAGTGGGGAGGAGGCTTCACATCCGCTTTATATCTTAATCATGTTCAGAGCTTCCGAGTCCCAGACTGTATGACCGGAAACATTTGAAAATTGTGGGAGGCAACAGTCTGGCCACGCGAGACTAGTCAGAGGGGAATGTTGAGTATGTCGGACAGACGAACGGAGGTGCTAAGTCCTGCCAGGTAGGGGGGGCTGGGGGCTTCTCACTGGCAGGTAAGCCAGTAGGGTACAACAGCAGTGGCAACACATAATAATATTGTTTTTTTTGTCACTTTATATTTGCAGATACGTGAAATTTGTCCTCAGCATTTTGGGGGGCAATTCGGCAATTCGGGGTTAAGAGTCTTGTTCAGGGACACACATCGACACATTGGAATCATACCTGAGACAACCATGTGCTCTGGCTCCCCAGACGGGCTCACTAACCACTCAGCTATGGCCGCCCCCACACAGAAATGTGTGGGGAGGGTTAATTGGCATTATGGCTAAATTGGGGAGAAAAAGAGGGGGAAATTATTGGCTACTTAAAAAAAGACAATGTCCTGTCGTCAATCTATAGAGGACAGGGACACCTGCCAAGCTCGCTCCACCTCCATCCCTAGTCTCTGGTCTTTGACGTCACTATGGCATGGTGCAATAAGAGCCCTTCCTTCATGAGAGAAGTCTGATGTATTATGTATTAACGTGATAAAGAGGAAAACATGATAAAATGCTGACGGTCGGTGCTGTGAGAGAACAGAGTGCTGTAGGTGTTTCCGTTACTTTAAAAGGCTTTTAATATCTCTGCAGCCAGTTTATGGCTCTATTAGCTCAAAGGTAAAACATGCAGCACTTGCGCAGGAAATCAGGTTCAAATCTGGGGTAGAAGAGGAAAGTTAGGGGGTCAGATGGGGGTCCGCAATTACACGTATTTTTTCATATCAATGCATTGCTATATTGAAACTTAGAAGGAAGATATAAATCTAAACATTTTCAGAAATGTTAAAATAAAATCATGAATTTATGAAATAGGACTTGGTGATTATAATATGTTTTTTTTTCTAAATTTGGGTTCCAGGGAGACCTAAAATTCTCCTTTTGGTCTTGAAGTTTGGGAATTGCTGCTCTAAATAGAAGTTGGTAGGGTTGAGGCTCATCTGGCAGCATACTAGCACTGCAAGTCTCACAGGCAGAAATGCCTCAATCTAATTAGATTGAAAGCAATGTTTTATGATGTTTGCACAGAGAAAAATAAGTAATTAATGAAGGAGGAAGGAGCCGACAGATGCAAATGCCTCAGATTCTGTTCCAACACAACATAAGCATCAGCAGCAGTCACTGAAGATACTTCCTCAAATTACAAAACTCTGCACAACTTAACTTAACTCATTAAGACCTGAGACTGATTCTACATATATATACATATATATATATATATATACATATATATATATATATATATATATATATATATATATATATATATATATATATATATATATATATATATATACATATATATATATACATATATATATATATATATATATATATATATACATATATATATATATATATATATATATATATATATATATATATATATATACTAGAGTTTCGGGGGGCTACGCCCCCCTCAACCCCAGCCGCGCACGGGGCCCAGCGTGGCCGCGTGTATATTGGGGGACCCAAATCGCCGGAGTAAAACTGTGGAAAAGTTTTTTTGAAAAAGGAAAAAATTAGAAGAAATCATATTTTTTATGTTTCAGGGGGTCCACAGGGGGTCCGCGGACCCCCTGCTGGTCCACTGACCCCCTGTGGAGTGTTGGGACGCGCGGGGACACCCCTGGAACATTGCGGACCCCTACGGTGCTTTTTTTTTTGTCATGAAGGTGGTTGCTTGTTTCTGGCGCTTGTTTTTAGAGAACCTGGCATGCCTGGCAACCCGACTGACATCACTGACGTATCCTTGGTATTTGTACTTCCGGGTTGCATAATGATGACATCACTGTCGAGTCCTTTGGTGTCATGAACCTAGAACGGTTTGTTTACCACATTAGCCTGGGCAACGTGCTGTGCTGTGGCCGTCGCTGTTTGTTTGTGTGTTTGGGATGAACATGGCACGTGAAGGACGGACATATTGTGATCGAGACATGAGTGAAGTGAAAGTAACGGCCTGGGTGGAGCAAAGGAGGTACGTAAGAAGGGGGGGGGGGTTGAAGCAAAGGAGCTGCGTGTGTGGTGTTGTGGAGGAGATGGGCAGAGTGCAATGGCGGCCGCTCGTGTTGTTTCGGCGAAACCCGTCGGCGTTCGGTGTCGGTGGTGTGCACGGTAAACGGTACGAAAGTGATGCACCTTCCGTTTTGTCCGACATTTGGTGAGTAGAATTAATTATGTTGCGCGGTGGAAAAGGTGTAGTGAGCAATGAGATGTCCCCTACGCGACGCGTAAATTCAGCGCGGCCGCCGTGGCGAGTCAGCATGTGGTCTGGCGGTGCGTTGTTTATTCGATAACAGAGCTGTGGGGTGTCCTCACCGAGGGTGCGGAAGTCGGTCGCCATTTATATAGTTAGATATATATATATATATATATATATATATATATATATATATATATATATGGCCTTGCGGACCCCCATCTGACCCCCTAACTTTCCTCTTCTACCCCAGATTTGAACCTGATTTCCTGCGCAAGTGCTGCATGTTTTACCTTTGAGCTAATAGAGCCTGCCCGCTTGTTCAGGGGATAAATGCAATCTTGAGCATCAGGTAAAAAATGTGTCAGATCCTGTGTCTGGGTGAGACATGACCTTTGACACAATCTAGAAGAGCAGGGGGACCAAATAGAACCACGCCAATTGTATAAGTTATATTGTATTAACATACTCTTGTATTACAGCCTATAACGACATGCCCAAACTAGGAACGCCAGGTTGAAAGTGGTAAAAAATGATGGCCGATATGTTGGCCAAACCAATATGTCGGTCTGGTTCCAGTATGGGAACATTAGGAATATAAAAGTCTTGAATCAAGCTGCCTCCATGCTTACAGCCAACATCA
>NC_139960.1:15956069-15996069 GCF_963454915.1 Gymnoscopelus microlampas | reverse complement strand
ACACACGCACTTTTCTGTATCAACCATGGGGGAGGTTTCATCTTCTGACAGCAGTGTGCACTGCATACATGCCTGCAATTGGAACCTCATATCTCCATATTTCAACTTCTTGTGTTTTTTTCCCCCCTAAATTAATGACCTACTTTTGTCGTACATGAGTGTCTCGCATAATTATAGCAAAAATAGACGATCTGCAAGCTCTCAATGCGTTCCTGAAAAGTAACATCTTAAATTTGGACACACAAGGTTTCCACCCCGACAGCGATGATATGCTTGCCTATACCAACGGTTCTCAAAGGGTCCTTGGCAGGGTTCCAGGGGGTCCCGGGCTAAATGTGTTAATACAGCATCAAAATAATTTCAACCACTTCCATTTCCATTTATACGTTAAAAAATCTGCTATTTTTGGAAAAAACAAAAATAAACAAATCTTCTCTTCTGGAGGTGCCTGGCACAACATTTTCAGATGGGGGTCCACGGTCTAATACATATCAATGTGGGGGTTCTTGACACGTAAAGGTTTGCAAACCGATGCAATGCTGGTGCGGTCTAGCCAACACCAACTTGGGACTCCTGAATCGCTGCCCTCCACTCTCCTATCCAACATCTTGAGTCTTGAGCTCTACAGTGTTGTTAGCTAAGCTGCCGCGTTGCTTCTACATAGGTGGTGCTCTTCTTGCCATTCCTGCTTTGCCCTGAGGTTGACTCCCACAGTGTCAGTTTGCTTGCCTTTGGTTCAGGGTGCCTGATGCAGTGCCCTGCCAGCCTCACCCTTCTCTCTCTGACTTTGTCTGTGACCGGTGGTAGGTCCCCGTAGACGTAGAGGACCACATTTCTGATGTGGTCCGTCCACGTGACACCTAGTGCCATTCGTATAGCATGCTTGTGTAGACTCCATCCAGAGCCCTTTCCTGTTGTGCTGTGAGGGGGTTTGAGAACCACTGCCATACAGTAAGCATAAGCACACTGCTTGCTGGGAGAACTGGTGCATCACACAGGCTGCTAGCCGTTCGTACAGCATGCAGGACACCGCGTCTCTAAACTGCATTTTCTGTTTCACATTCATAGGAGTTACCGGCTCTGAAAGACAAGGCACACCCTGCAGCACTGCACCGCACAAACACAGCACAATCTACAGTATATACTGTATATATAGAACAGATATCACACCCAGCCCTGTGTGTGTGTGTGTGTGTGTGTGTGTGTGTGTGTGTGTGTGTGTGTGTGTGTGTGTGTGTGTGTGTGTGTGTGTGTGTGTGTGTGTGTGTGTGTGTGTGTGTGTGTGTGTGTGTGTGTGTGCGTGTGTGTGTGCATGTGCGTGTGCGTGTGCGCGCGTGCGCGCGCCTGCTATCAGAGAAGCCATGGGGAGCATGATATCTCCCATTGATAAAAGGAACAGAACAAAATAAAGGAAATCTCTCTGCTAATTTGTCCTATTCAAGTCATCTCCCGTTTCATCTCCTGTCTCGGGTGCTGCTGCTGCTGCCATGGCAGCTCTGTTCTCAGCCTCTCTGAAGGCAACAGGTAGGTAATGGCACATCGTCTCATTTACGCCTTACTTCCTTACACAAAAAGAGAAAGAGAAAGAAAGAAAGAGAGAGGGGTAAGGGCAGAGAGAGGGGGGCTGAGGGTTGAGGAGAGAGAGAGAGAGAGAGAGAGAGAGAGAAACCACTATATCGTTGCTGCTGGGCAGAAACCTCTTATCTCCATTCTAACTTATCGTCAATTAACGTCCTTGATCATACTACAGCGTCACACAAAAGCATCAAAAGTAGCAGATCCACAAGCTCAAAACGCGGCGTGAAGCGACGCGTTTTGAGCTTGTAGATCTGCTAATTTTGCTGTTTTTGAATTTGAATCCTGAAAAGTAACCGTTTTTGGAATGAGGTTTCCCCCCCGACAGGGACGATATTAGTGTGGCGCTGCCATGTTGTAGGCTCGGCTCACTCTCCACCCTCATCACCTTCCACTGACCTCAGTGGCAGACATAGAAATATTCATGTCAGCACGAATTACTCATTTGCATTTCTTGAACTCCGGCACTCTTTGCTACGCTAATGAAACCCCCAGAAGATGGAGAAGTGGGGGTTGCAATTCCTTTTCTCTGGTCGACCGCATGTATAGGTGTTCAAAGTGGGCTGAACATGAGAATATAATCGCCCTTGGGAGCCAGAACGATGAAGAACCAGGGAAGGAAAGGCGTGTTTGCTGATCCAACAGTGGAAAAGTAACTAAGTGCATTTACTCAAGTACTGCACTACTTGACTTGCACTTATATCCTTCTACACCACTACATCTCAGTGGCAAATTATTATACATTTTACTCCACTGCAATTATTTGAAAACATTAGTTACAACTTACTTGCAGATTTAGGTTATTAATACAAAACATGCATTAACCACTTAAGCACTATTTATACTTTGGCTACTCGAAAATAGACGATCTATAAGCTCGGGTATTGTCAAAAATATATAGAAATATACCAGTATTTGTAGAGTACTTTTACTTTTAAGTATGTTTTGATGCCGATACATTTGCACTTTTACTCAAGTATAATTTTTTATATAGGACTTTTACTTGTAACAGAGTATTTCTACATGGTATTGCTACTTTGACTAAAGTAATACAGCTGAGTACTTCTTTTACCACTGTTTGGTAACAGGAATCTCCCTGTCTTTCCAGCTCTAAGTAATTTTCAGGTCAGGATACCAATATTATCCAATCAGGAGAGATAACACATAAGGATAAAGGGTAAACAAGTGAAATTGAAACAGACAAATAGGCAGTCTCTCCTGATTGGCTAAAATTGGCAACCCACCGGAATGTAATTTATGTCTATTAACACATCGGGTGCCAGCATTTTTTCATAACAACTTACCGTGGGTGCCAGCATTCTCCCCATTGACTGCCCTTTGCTGTTTAAAGCTTCCGCGTGCGTTACAAGCAAATCCACGCAAAAAAAAAACATCGATTCATGTTGTGCCATGAGCCTGGCTACAGCCTGGAACCATAACATTTCCCTCGCGGGTTACAACGGGGGGGGATCGCGCATGACCGTTTTTGCCCACAGGAAACAGATTCGGAGATATAGGCGTTTCAAAGTGGGAAATAGACAGGAAGCGTATGGGAAAAAAAAAATGTGTTTCCGGTGAGCGATCTGGCACTTCCTTCGCAGGATTACAATGGGTGCTCCCAGAGCTGCTCTAGCCCCGCCCGCGCGGAGAAAAACAAAAAAAACAAAAAGACTAAACTCACGGTTCAGACCGTGTTCGGCACCGGAGCGCTACTATGTAAACACACGGTTCAGACCGTGTTCGGCACCCGATGTGTTAAAGAGCTGGAGAGACGGGGAGACCCATTTCTAAATGGAATGGGCGAGATTGTCCAGCGCTCCTTTATGCTACGACACAGCGGAATAATCCCTATAAAATGAGAATAATTAAAGGGCTTCATGTTTTACTGAGAGAGACAGGGACATTTATTTCTGTCGTCAGACATTTATTTATGTCCTGAGACATTTATTTGATTTTTTCTATCATAATATTACATCCGTATAAATTTGAATGGAACAACTAAGTAGGTTTTTATGGCCCCTACGAGGGCTGACCTGCAGGAGTCAATTGTAAAGTGATGAGCTGGGAGAGAGCACTGAGCCTTGTAATGAAACCTTCCAACAAGAGGCTGTTGGTTAGTGAAGTCCCACTCAGTCCTCCACCGTTCTCCACTCCTCCTTTTGTCCACGATTTCACACATATACTTCATCGTACAACGTTGTCGCACTTCAAAAGTAGTCCTACAAACTCGCAAGGCATCGCGGATGCGACATGGCATGAACTTTTTTCTGTGTGTATGTGGGGGCGGTGGTGGGGGCTGCAATTATCATTTATCTTATAATTTTTCTATGTATTTATTAATGAATCAACACGAAAATAATACATAATTAACTTTATATAATTGACTAAATCAATGATTCTGATGAACCACTTAAGGCTGCACTATGTAACTTTCCTCTTCAACCCAGGATTTTAACCCGATTTCCTTTTTTACCATTGAGCTAATAGAGCCTGCCTGCTTGCTCAGGGGATAAATTGATTCAAAATTCTTGTCAGATCCTGTGTCTAGGTGAGACATGACCTTTGACACGAGCTAAATGTCTCAATAGAAGAGCAGGGAGAAAAAATACAACCACCCAAATTGTATAAGTTACATTGTATTAACATACTCTACCATACAGACTGGACACAATTACATTTTATTCATAAAAAAACAGGTACATAGTGCCGCTTAAACCCTATTTTATACATCATACAACAGTGACAACCAGGAACAGACTGGGTGTGGTGACATCTGGAGAGACAGAGGACGGCCGGAGAGACGGCGACCCGGGGTGGAGAGGGTTGGCAGCCCAAACCACTTCTTCCGTGAGGAAGAACCAAAAGCTACAGACTGCGGTAAAACCTAAAGGAGGGTTTAATCCATCAAGGCAGAGTGAGATGTTTGTGCCCAGCGGCAACGACGACGCAGCGCACGGAAGAATGCTCAATTCTGGTCAGACGAAGGAGGAGCCAGGCCCGGAGGCAACCCACAGTGCCTAGAGCCTCCTAGTGTCGCCAACACCTGCTGCAGTATCTCACCTAACCTGGCCTGGCATTGCTTGATAACGTGGTTTCACTCACATACATTCCACGTGTGAGTGGATCCGCGCTGTCGGTCTGCATGGCTAGTGCCAGGCTAACCCTAACCCCTAATTAGCACTGTCTCTAACTACCCCCAAAAGACAGTGCAGGCAGTAGCATGCCACTTCAATTGGACACACTTGGGTCTGATCAGCTTCTGTTGCAAGACCCGACACACCCAGTGACTCCAGGAATGTGCATCAGTTTGTGCATCAGTTGATGTTTTATTAACCACGTGCGAAAATAGGTGTTGTACAAGCTTTGGTTGGCTATTTTCTCTATATTTAATTAATTTAATTAATTTATATTTGATTCTCATTCATTTCAATATTTCGATCAACTGTTGTAACCCTAGCCTGGATAAATTCTGTGTGAGGGTCAGTCACAAGTTTTTGTGTATGTGTGCGTGTCTCTTCAAGAACTTGTTATATTAGGCAGAGAGAGAGAGCGAGAGAGAGAGAGCGCGAGAGAGCGAGAGAGCGAGAGAGAGAGAGAGAGAGAGAGAGAGAGAGAGAGAGAGAGAGAGAGAGAGAGAGAGAGAGATGCATCCAGCATCCATCTGAATGAAAGGAGAAAAAACCCTAATCTGTTGTATCTCCTGTTTGATCTTGATTAAACATCATGTCAGATTTTGCATGATTATGGTAATCAGATACTTCTGAATTAAATCAAACAGGCTGAGCCGATTAGCTGGCTTTGATGTTTCCTGAAGACAGAAATACATCCCAGTTGGATGTTTCATGGACATCGCGACGGTGTGACAAGTGGCTGCACAACACTACTTAAAAGTGAGTGTGAGGGTGGTTGGTAAGGAAAATAATATAAAATGTATTAAAGGTATTAAAGCTGCTGTAAGTGATATGTTTTTTTTAGAGCTCTATTCTGATAGTAATCATTGCTTGATTGATTGATTGATTGATTGATTGATGTACCTTATTTAGTAAGACATGGGAACAACAGTACATGGAAGTACAAATTCACAATACAAGGTCTACTAAACTGGAAGACTCATAAGCACTGAGCTTGTTTAAGATGAGATCCCCATGCACACAAATCATGATGACATACAGTATAAGAGACAGACAGATATACACACTAGGCCTACTATACAGAATGTCATACAATCAGCTTACAGGTTACTGGTATGAAGAGTGAAAAATATGTACAAGAGAAGAAAAAGAAAAGGGGGGGGGGGGGGGGGTAGGTTAAGACAGGGGCCATTTTGGACAGGGGCCATTTTTGAATTGCAGCCTCCTGAAGGTGTATCTTTAGGGCAGTTTTGAAAGTGAGTAGGGTTTTACACTCCTTTACTCCTTGTGGTAGGGCATTCCACATTTTTGATGAATAGCATGAGAATGAGTTCATTCCCTTTGTTGAGCCAAATCTGGGTTGAACATGATTCGTGGAGCTGCCTGGTGTTATGATCGTGGACTTCATTAACATTTTGGAAGTATTTTGACAAATACAGGGGGATCCCAATGTTGTGGTGTATCTTGAAGACCAGGCCCATAGCAAGTTGCTGTACTCTGTCAGTAACGGAACTCGGGAGTCTCTGTATCTCTTCAGCTCGTTAATAAAGTCTTTAGTAAACAGAGAATACACACGTCTAATCAGGAGAAAGAACTACACAACGTTTTGTCATGGATCTTTGATTTGATTATATTTAGCACAATTAAAATACAATGCAAAGGACATGAAAACATACCAAACTTTTTGTTTTAAATGCAAGGAGGCAGGACAGCCAAAGGGGCTTATATACGAGGCCTCTACTTATACAGTATAACTAGTGATAATATATATTTATTTTAATATAAAAGTAGAAAACAAATCCCTGTGTACAAAGAGAGGGCGAAGAGAGAGAGAGAGAGAGAGAGAGAGAGAGAGAGAGAGAGAGAGAGAGAGAGAGAGGCTGAGAAAATAATAATACCTGGGCACTTCAGGAGAGACTAACCAAATAAAATATACTGGAGCACTCAACTGGTCTGCCGTGTTTTATTGTTTTGCAGCCCCTTGCAAACTGAAACAAAGCATGAACAATACAATATGTTTCAGAATTAATGTAAATACAATACAATTAATAAAGTATATAACAAAATATGTAAATACAATACAATTACTAAAAACATTTACACAATGTAAGTGTATTGCATACAGCCAAGAGGTAAGTATAACGAGGTAGGTATATACCGTACTGTACACAACAAAGGTGCACTAAACATTTAAGTATAAAATGAATGAATTGACATTAGCTACAACATTAGCATAGTCCCATTAGACCATCATTAGTATCCAAAATGACATAGAGAATAATAATACAACTTTCTGCTATAGTTCACAAATAAGGTGCTCTTACCAACAATATTAGTCTTATTATATATACTCACAGACAGTGCTTCTTAATAAACATGTGAAGACGATGGAGACAGATGAACAATTCACACTGACACATTTAATTAGAAGCACATTGCAGCCATGTATTCTCTTCCTGATCTGAGAACAACATCCTGTCTAGACAGGAAATGAAGTGAGTACTGATTTTAACATGTAACTGCCAGCAGGGGGCTCCAAAACAACAAAACAGTCTATTCAGTCCAGATCACTTCCCGTCTGGGGTCTTGAATGAGCCCACATAAACTTTTCTTATCATTAGCGTTTTCAGAAGACATAAAGACCACTTAGGTGACGGGTTGAGAGAACACTTTCAAGGCATCCACCTTTCTCATTCTTCTGTCTTGGATCGGAGAGGCAATTCCTTTTGGCCTGGTTTTCCTTCATCAGGACTATGTCCCCTTCCTTGGGATTTGGCCTGTTTTCTTGCCACTTGAGGCACTGCAGCATGTTCCGGTACTTCCGACACCTGTTCCATAATGTATCTGCTAGATTCTGAACAAGTCCTCTTTGAGGATTTCTACTTTCCCAAATTATCCAGAGGAGAAGGAGGAGAGGCGCTGGTTTTCTGGATCAACACAGCTGGAGTCGGAATAGGAGGTGCTTCTGGGTCCTTTGAGACTTCTGTGGTATTAGCTGTGACCAACGGACGTATCTCTGAGTCAGCAGGAGGGTTGACGAGGTCAAAGGTCTCTTTAGGTTCTGAGAAGTGAAGTGGAGGAAAACTGGTTCAGGCAAGTTGTGCTGCTAAGGCTGGCTGCAGCGACTGACCTATATCTTTGGTCAGCTGGGTTGTGTTCTGTGGGAATGTCCATTAACTGAGGTTTGTGGCCGCTGGCTGACTGATGGAAGACTTACTGGCCCAAACTCTCTCCAGTGTCTGTCATTGAGCGATGTGTGGAGAGGTCCGTGCTGAGGGGTGGTCTTCTCTTTCACTTGGACTTTGCTGGTGCATGCCTTAAGTCTTGAAGATGTTTACTTGGGCTGGTCTGTGTGCACCTCCAAGATATACATCACCAACGATGACCCACCCCAAGTCAAGCCTTTGGGCAAATGGGTCGTTGTGTGGGCCATTGATCTGCTCCCGTGCCTTATGCACTTGCAGTGTATCTCTTCCCAACAGCAGAAGAATGTCGGCCTTTGGATCGAGGGGAGGGATCTCCTCGGTGATGTGTTTAAGGTGGCTGTGGTGAAGAGCTGTATTTGAGGTGGGAATCTCAGAGCGATTGTTTGGAACCCTTCTGCTTGCTGTCTGCTTGAGCCCTGCACACGTCTTGATATTAAAGAGTTTGAAGAAAAAGAAAAAGAAGAAAGGGACCGATTGCTTTGGTCGTCTAGTATGGTGTACATCCGATTCGATTCCTCACAATGTCCTCTGGGAAACACGTTGACAAGGCATATCTTTGAGCATGCTCTTTCGCTCACTCCGTCTTCACACACCTCAGTGCACTTAGAGGTAACTTCCTAATTGTCAGATCCGTCAGACTTCCAGCCGTGGTCTGAAACGGGAAAATCTGACCTTGCCTCCACGGAGCTGCTCTCACATTCCTTGCATTGTATTTCTGCTCCACACTCCTTCTCAAGGTGACTTGTGGATGAGCAGCACCGGAATATATAATACACACTTTGCAGGGACTGCAAAACAATAAAACACGTGCAGACCAGTCGAGTGCTCCAGGATATTTTATTTGGGTAGTCTCTCCTGAATTGCCCAGGTATCGTTATTTTCTCACATGCAAGTTGTCCCTGTTGAGCACTGACGAGCCCTTCAACCTTCTGCTGGCTGAAGCGTGCAGGACTTCTCTTTACCTATATGCTGTCGTATGTATGTATGTATGTATGTATGTATGTATGTATGTATGTATGTATGTATGTATGTATGTATGTATGTATGTATGTATGTATGTATGTATGTATGAGTATTTGGTCTGGAATTGGAAAATCCAGACCAAATACTTAGTGTCAAAGTGTCCTTGAGCAAGACGCTGAACCCCTAATTGCTCCCGATGAGCAGGTTGGTGCCTTGCATGGTTTCCTCCGCCATCGGTGTATGAATGTGTGTGTGAATGGGTGAATGTAATGCACAATCTATGTAAAGCGCTTTGGATAAAAGCGCTATATAAATGCACCATTTACCATTTATGTGTACACAATATAACACAGGCTTAAAATGAGATTCCAGGCTTTCCATCTGATTCTTCAGGAGCTGTGTATCAATTCACACCATCTACAGAGACCTTGTCTTGTTACGCCACAGTCTGAAAACTCACCTCTTCAGACTCCACCTCACCCCAGTGTCTCATGGCAAATTTTTGCTCCACTGACTCAATGTCAAACCACCGCTACTGTCTTTGCGGATCCTGTCTTTGCAATGCCTTGCTGCTCATAGTCAATAGAAATCACATTGAAATATCAGCTAAATGCCTCAAATCTACATGTAAATGTGTCGCAATGCATTGTGAGCTTGTAGATTGGCTATTTTAACAATATTTTAACGTTTTTTTTAAATAGTTTTTTTTAACTGTTTCATCTATAATGATATGCCCAAAATAGGGATGGATTATTAATCAATTATTTGATTAAAGTTGATTATAGATTTTTTTTGTTGTAGATGTATTCTTTTTGCAATGGATTAAATGTATTAGTTAGGCTAACTGTTGCACCTATGGTTTAAATCAAGTCAGTCACCCGCTTCTTGAAGCACCTTAAATACAGTGAGGGCCATCTTCCTGCCAAGACGTAAAACATATAACCCTCCCCCTGTTTTGTTGACAGCGGGTCATATCGCTAAACGTCTTTACTGTGAGATCAAACAGAGCAGGAGGAGACTGCAGCATCAAATACAAACGTTTTGCTCCATGCACACACTCTCACACAAAGAGAAATACTAATTATCTTTCTCCCTCTCAAATGCTGCACTTACAGATGTCCAAGCAGATAAATACACAAAGAAACTCTCTCTTCGTCTTTCTCTCAATCCTTTGATACCACCCCATGCAAATGCACATAAGCGTGCACCTACACACACACACAGGCACACACACACACACACACACACACACACACACACACACACACACACACACACACACACACACACACCCACCCACCCACCACACCTCTCACTGTCTTTCACAGAGGCATGAGGGTGAAACAGGTTATGTTCCGGGCGTGAGGTGTGATGTGTTTGCTGCACGTGTCAGTGAGTTCTGAGCGACAGTGTACAAGACTGGAGCAGCCCTCTGCTCTCCTGTATTCCCTTCTCCTCCCCTCCCCTCTCCTCCCTTCTGTTTACTCAATTCCACCCATCTGCCTCTAAAATACTGCAATGTCTCCAGTATGCCCGTCACAGTCCCTCAATCCTGTCATAACTTCATGTCGCTCCATGGTCCAAGTTTATTCCCCCTGTGGCTTTTTACATCATTCTTTCAATCAAAATGACATATACACAGCGACGGAAGCAGAGAGAGAAAGGGGGGGAGATAGATAGACAGACAGACAGACAGACAGACAGACAGACAGACAGACAGACAGACAGACAGACAGGATATAGAGTGAAGCCTCTGTGGAATTCATGTTCAAGCTCAGGTACATGGGAACAACATCAAAGCCCCCCCTCAAACAAACACACACACACACACACACACACACACACACACACACACACACACACACACACACACACACACACACACACACACACACACACACACACACACACACACACACACACACATACAATACTAATCCATCATCATTTACTGCAGCACAGCAGAGTTTTGTGAATGCATGCTGCAGTGTCAGGTTTAACACTGTGTTTCAGCACCATGGACAGTGTCAGGGTTAACACTGTGTTTCAGCACCATGGACAGTGTCAGGGTTAACACTGTGTTTCAGCACCATGGACAGTGTCAGGTTTAACATTGTGTTTCAGCACCATGGACAGTGATAGGTTTAACAGTGTTCTCAACAAATTGATTAAATCGATTATAAATAAAAGTAACCGTTAATTGATCATTTCCTAAAATAATCAATCTATCCCCATTGTGGCCATGTCATAGGCAAAACTTTCAAAAATACTGAAAATAGCAGATCTACAAGCTCACAACACTGATCTGCAATTTTCACTGTCTTTTCATGACACAAATTTGTGACAAAGTATACAATAGAGATTAAGTGGTTAATCAACTTATTGATATATTAAAACATATGATAAACTATGAATCAAAAAAGTAATTGATAGAAAAATCACTAAGAAAATAATCGATATTTGCAGCCCTAGGAGATGTCAGTCTCTACAATGCTGGACAGCTCCTCTCTCTTCCCCTCCAGCCAGCCAGCCTCACTCACTGCCATAGCAGCTGTCCATGGGCTGGGAGCCAGGTGGCCAGCTGGGAGCCAGCTATCTGTTCTCCCCACCTGCTGCGACCCGAGTGTGTGTGTGTGTGTGTGTGTGTGTGTGTGTGTGTGTGTGTGTGTGTGTGTGTGTGTGTGTGTGTGTGTGTGTGTGTGTGTGTGTGTGTGTGTGTGTGTGGCCTTGAGGGTGGGAATGCAGGAGAGGTAGAGGGGAGGGGACAAGGTCATGTATCGAGGGGCATGTACAGAAAGACAGGTGAGTTAGTGGTAGGGTGGGTGGATGTTGAAGGAGACAGACAGACAAGTCTGGGATACAGAGATCAGAGGCAGACCAAGGTGGCAGACGCCTGGACGGACAGACAGACAGACAGACAGACAGACAGACAGAGAGACAGACAGACAGACAGACAGATAGACAGGCAGGCAGAAAGAGAACAACGTTTTGAATACGCCTTTTTCACCTCTAAATCAAATCCCCTCCCCTACAAGTTTATTATACAAATTATTCCTCCTACTTCATCTTACCTGCACACTATGGGGACATACTGCAGGTATCTGTGTCATAGATTCATTGTAAGGAGGATGCTACTTCATCAACTATCTCCCCTCTTATTGGGTCATTCCTTTCCTTTCCAGATCAGACTTTCTGACTTACAGAAGATTGTTGATTGAAATAAAGTAACCTTGAACCTTGAACCTTGTCCAATTTTCATCGCAGGGGTAAAGTACTTGTTTTTTGCCATGAAATTTCAACTCAAAAGATATATTTGCAAAAAGACTGACTAGGTTCTCTCTCTTGCGTTTTGGACTTTTATTGTTGAGGCAAAGTGAGTAAGTGAGACATAATCTCTGCCACTGCAGATGAAACTCTCACTGAAAGACAAGGGCTGTCCTATTTTCCATGTGACAATATCTCTATATTTGTTACGATGTAACTCTCAAAACATGAAGACACATGCACCCGCAAACAAACATACACCTATGCACACATAACGCACACAAAGTACACCCATTCGCACACATACACACAAACAGTTACACTAACACATGCACACCCTGTGCTGTCAAGCAGCATTTCTTATCCTTCAAACTCATCGTGAAGCACCTGAAAACCGGGTATGCTAAATTCAAGGACACAGCTGCCGCCTGCCTGCCCGTCCGCCTGCCCGCCGGGCACAACTGTGAAGAAAAAGGGGGTGGAGGAAATCTAAGAGCCACATGGGAGAGGAACAAGAACGCGGGTTCAAGTTTTAGACCGTGGGGAACGCCAGAGGCAAGGAGAGAGAGTCTTGCAGAGACATCAAGGTGGGAGAAGACAAAAGCTGTGTGTGAAAGTGGGCTAATTTATGCCAGGTAACACAGACTGGAGTGTGGAGAGACTGGGGAAAATATAGTGATTATTCTGTTGATTACTTTTTCGATTAATCAAATAATTGAGCAGTGTGCTTTCTTACCGAATTGATGTGAAAAAAGCTAATCGATTTTTATTTTATTGTAGAAATATTATTTATTTAAAACAATTATTGATAATCAATTTAAATAAAAGATAGCGATTTTGTGGGCAACATTATAAATAATTCCCTTTTTTCCTTTCAAAATGCCAGAGTTTCAAAAAAGCTCACAACGCATTGTGAGGCGACACATTAGTGTAAGGGTGTCACACTATTTTTGTGAGACACCGTTGCATGATGAAGCATAGCATAGAGCCTCAATGGTTAATGTAATCAACAATTGATTGGCTCTATTAGCTCAAATGACAAGTCAGTACTTACACAGGAAACCAGGTTCAAATCCGGGGTAGAAGAGGAAAGTTACATAGTGCTGTTTTAACTGTCAGTACTGTGACAAGGACAAACAGACAGACAGACAGACAGACAGACATACATACAAACAGACAAGTCTGTGATACGGAGATCTGGAAAACCGCTGATCTGACGGACTTCCCATTGTGTTGCCTTCCTTTCATCCTACATGTTGAAAAAGAAGTCTGGGACATGCAAACACTGGCTCTATTCGTCCACTCCCTGGTGAGAGGATTCTTTCACTCCCTATGTGTCGACGCGCGTCTATGAGCCAGCACCGTTTTGTAAAAATAACTGACTGCTAATAAATTCCAAGACAGATAATTGTCTTATTGAATAAATTCTGTAATTATTCACAGTACTGCTGCAATCTGTACTCAGTCAGTGCTCGGCTAAACTCTGAATCTCTCTGCTACAGAAGCAGTGAGCAGAACAACTCTTCATTAGCTGAGATTTGAGATCAGCTTTGTATGAGATGATAAAACACTGTGTGGCTTCCCCTAAAACCTGCCCATACTGAGTCATCAATAAACTCGCACACCTTCTAACTTGTTCCAGTGGCATTGACTGGCGCTCAGAGCGCTGGCAGTCCCCGCGGTGCCAAACGTATAGGGCTGAGTCAGTCGTTAGGCTGTCGTCTGAGCTGAGCAGGGGAAGTCTAATCAGTGGCAACGGCAGCCGGAGGACCTGTGTGATTTCATGCATGGAGACAGGCCCGTTCACCGAGGCATTCCCATCAATTACGCTCAAATTGAGGCTCGTTGAGGGGGGGCTGACACACCTCTTTCCTGCCTACTGCTGAGAGGCTCCTGGGCCTCCCGAGTCCCGCTGAGCCCGCTAACAACAGCAGCAAAGCCCAGGGGGATTGTGGGAAAATCAGGGATGTTCCTGACACGCGGTGGAAACGTGGAAACTGAAAACTCGGTGGTTGAAGAATCAGATGTTTGCTTTTTCCCCACTGTCACCGATTTGACAGAAGAATCCAGCAGTAGAGTGAATGTGACACCTCAGGTGGAGCTATAAGACAGTTATGAGGTGAGATTTGAAAGGATGACAGATTAGAATTGAAAATGCACAGTCCTGACTGTAACTTTAGCATTAAGCGTTGCAGGCATGTAGAAGGCAATTAGTGGTGTGAGTGTCAATTCCGATAGTAATCATTGCTATAGCGTGTTTGTTCAGTAACAGGGGTCTCCCCGTCGGTCCAGCTCTATGATTAAAAAGAAAACACATTTGCAGGTGGGTTAACCATTTTGTTTACAATCAGGAGAGAGTTCTCATTTCAGCCTCAATTTTGTAGTGTTCCATTTCCAATGTATTTGTGTCATCACTTCCAATTTCACTTATTTATCCTGCATCCTCTCTCGTGTTTATCCAGTTCTCTCTCCTGATTTCAATGAAATTGGTATCCCAACCTGAATATTTATTTTCTGTTCACTAAAGAGCTGGAGAGATGGGAGACCCTTTACTGAACACTGAACAACTAAAACACTTTTAACAGAAAATCTTTTTTAAAAAGACCACAGCAGAATAAGCGGAACATCCTAAGATCACCTGTGAGCACTATTTTTCATGAACATGTCACATGCCAGTTAGCTGTGTCTGCCCCGCAATATATATATATATATATATATCCAAAGATTTGCACACATTTTCAATATTTTTTAATAGCCAAAGTATAAAATAATGGTTAAAGTGGTTACACAGATCATTTTAATGTGTTAATACATATACGACATCACCATCCATGCCTCAGCACCTCCGAGGTGGAGTGGTCCCTCGCTCCCTATAAACACGTGTCGGGGGCTGGCGTTCATTAACCCCACCGTTCTCAGGGTCTCATAAATCTCGACCATCTGGAGGAGGCTCCTCATATCAGAAGAAACCCTCCACCCTCACTCTTAACCCTGGATCCACACCAATGTCACTGGCTGACAGGCAATCAGTGGGATGACACTACGTATATACTGACCCGGGCTGGGAAAGACACCAGAGCAGTGATGTCAAACCTGTGGCCTGGGGCCCACTGGTTAAAAAATGTAGGAAATGTAGAAAAAAACTATCAACACAGGAATGACATTAAAGCTGCACTTTCCTCTTCTACCCTGGATTTGTGTTAGATCCCGTGTCTAACACAAGTTATTTTATACTCTACCATACAGATTGGACAAAATCACATTTTATTCATTGAAAAAAAGAAGGTACGTGTTGCTTCAAAACAACTATCAAGGCAGGCTTTTCATTCAAATCAATCTTTAAATCTCTGAGTTGATGTCTCATTTGAGGTCTTCATAACACTGTACTGTATTCTTGTTTGTTGCAAACACAGAATCTTATATCTGGTTCCAAGTCGTTTGACTCTGCTAGCTGTTAAGGAACGGAGTTCACACACATACTGTACACCCGTCACCCGGCACGCACACGCACGCACGCACGCACGCACGCACGCACGCACGCACGCACGCACGCACGCACGCACGCACGCACGCACGTACGCACGCACACACAAGATGTGGCTGGCTCAGACTCAATTATACATGAGGATGACAGCCAGAATTGATTGATACAGCATCTTTTGTGAATGCGCACACACAACATAAAGAAGAAAAATGAACACAAAAACAGACAGTAATGAGGTAGTAAAGTCAAGTCTATAAAAGTGTGTTTTAAGTCAATTTGCTAGCTTGATCTCCTTCTGGAAGGTTGTTTTGAAATCTATAGGGGCCTTGGTGACAGAAGCCAGATGACAATGTTGACTTCAGTCTAGACTCTGGAATGCCAGGACAAACAGAGATGAAGATCAAACGGTCAATTCTATTGAATATTTAATGATGTGTTTACTGGTCTGTCAGCAGCACAGCATAGGAAAACCAATGATGATGTTTCATCAAGTATAACAGGGTAATGTTCTGTGATATAAAGTTTCCCAAATAGCGGATCGGGACCCATCTTTGGGTCGCGGACCATTTTTGTATGGGTCGCGAGTAAATATCTATTTTTTGTTTGTTTCCTACATAAAAATAAAATGAAAACAATCTAATAATTTCCATAAATAAATATTTAAAGAAAACTGTTTCAGAAGTAGTGAAAATAGCAGATCTGCAAGCTTGTAGATCTGCTATTTTCACTAGTTTGGGTGCCGGGCAAACATCTTATTTCTCTTTTGGGTCTTGAGTTAAAAAGGTTGGGAACCACTGAATAAATTAAGAATATCCTATACCAGTGGTTCTCAAAGTGTGGTCCGGGGACCATCGGGGGTGCTTGAAGGGGCTCTAGGGGGTCCCCAGTATCTGTACTTTACTTGAGTTATTGTATTTTTGGATACTTACGACTTTCACTCCACTACATTTCAAAGACAAATATTGTTCTTTTGACTCCACTACATTTCTTGGAAGGGGTCGGGGAAAGGTAGCTATATCATGAATTAACCACCCTATTTCAAATATAGAGAAAACATCAGATCTACAAGCTCACAATGATTTGATTAGATCTTTTTAGACACTTGCCATGTACCTTAAATGTGTGCCTGGTCTGTGATGATAGTATGTTTGTTGCAACTGATTGTGGATTACTGTACTGTATATTACCGTTAGTTGATGTGATGGGTTTTTAATTCGTCTAGATGCTACATGTGCTGTAGCGCCAAATTGGCTCTCAGAGGACATCAACGTCCCTCCATTCTCCATCTGGTGTTGCTTTCTTTCTCAACATTCTTCATTTCTCTATGTTCCCTCTGCTGTGGTGTAAAGTACATTTGTACTTTACTGGAGTATTTCCAATTTTCAATACTTTTACTTCTACTCCACTACATCTCAGAGGCAAATATTGTACTTTTACTCCACTACAATTATTGGAAATCTTTAGTTACTAGTGACTTTGTAGATTTTGTAGATTATTATTACAAAACATATAACCACTTCAGCCCTATATACACTTGGGCCATTTGAAAATAGCAGATCTACAAGCTCACAATGCGTCGCGATGTGACGCCTTGTGCGCTTGTAGATCTGCTATTTTGAAACGATTTTTATACATTTGAAAACTTGTGAAATGGGACATTCTGCATAATGAGTACTTTTACTTTTGTACTTTAAGTATATTTTGATATAATACTTTTTTACTTTTACTCAAGTACATTTTGATTGGCCAGACTTTTACTTGTAACAGAGTATTTCTACATACAGTAGCAGCAAGAAATGTGAGTACTTTTTCCACCACTGGCCCTCTGTTCCATGACCTTCATAATCTTCTTTCTCTCTCTCTCTCTCTCTATCTCTCTATCTCTCTTTGTTTCTGTCTGCTCGCTTCTTTCTATGTCACGCTCTACCGCCCTCTCTCTCTCTCTCTCTCTCTCTCTCTCTCTCTCTCTCTCTCTCTCTCTCTCTCTCTCTCTCTCTCTCTCTCTCTCTCTCTCTCTCTCTCTCTCTCTCTCTCTCTCTCTCTCTCTCTCTCTCTCTCTCTCTCTCTCTCTCTCTCTCTCGCTGTGTAACAGGTGAACCCCTACAACTAATTACAGCAGGATATCCCATGATGCATTGGGTGCCTGTCTCATTTGCAGGCGAGAGGAGTCAGAGAGAGGCTGTCTAATAACATTTTCTAGCACCTGATTAAAACCACACCATAAATCACTGGCTATCTCGCAGACACACACACGCACACACACGCACACGCGTGCGCACGCACGCACACGCACATGTGCACCTGCACATACACACAACTACAGCTAAACTGATATATTGGCCAAACAGATATATCAGCCATTATTTGACTCTTCTTATTCAGTATTGGCAATTATGCAGTCTGTGTCCCGATTTTGTTTAGTGCAGTCTGTCTCCCGATTTTTTTAAGTGTTGCTGTGTGACGTGTCGTAAGCTTGTAAGTGGTTAAAAATGACGTTTAATTCATGTGTTTATTTCGTGTCTAGTAAACGTACAGTAGATAGTTTACAAGATTGTATACAGTCTCTCTGGAATAGTCATCTACAACAAGAACATCCAAATGACTGTAATACACACCAGATAGAATGCTTTTATTTCAAAGGCCTGAGGGGCACAGATATCCACACGTGTGTACAGTACATACACACAAACACACACCACACCATTATCGATGCCAGGCCGGGACTGAGATATGTTGTTCTATTATGATTAGAATTCCATAATTCCAGTATTTTAAAAAAGTAATTCTACTTATGTTACGTTGCCTGTGTTTATTCAACACACTCTCACTCCCCAAACGGCCTATAGTGACGTATTGGGACAAATGTGAACAAAAGTGAAACTGTGCCATTCTCAAACCCAAGACATATAGGGTCCGCTAAAAAAACTGTTAAAACGCTGGAGTCGCGGCATCTATGGACCTGACCCACAAGAGCCGCCGCAGAGCGAGCCGTAAGGCGAGCGAGTCACCGTGCCGAGCGCTGCGAAGTCCACTGCAGCCGACTCAGTGCCGTTCAAGTTAACGACCATTTTTGCCATGGTCATTGTGAAGCTGTCAAAGGTCTTCTGAGCCAATCAAATCGCACAAAATGCTGTAGATAATGATCTAGGATGAAAGTATGAGAGTTGAATGTGAATGTAGGAACTCCATGAGATACAGGGATGACAGCCATGTGCACCAGGACGTCAGCTGGGAGTTATGCCAGATGTATCTGATTTATACTTAGTTGCCTGCCCAGACTACCCACATAGTCTCTCTCTCTCTCTCTCTCTATGTTTTAAAAAGAGCAGAACTTGCAGATCTACACACGTTGATTAGCTATTTCTGCTATTTATTACATTTTGTATGTATTATTAAATGCCAGTAATTTCTTTGTATATTTAAGTTATTTGTCATTGCTCTGCGCAATTTTTGATTGCAAACCCCAAAAGGCAAGCATACATTTAATTTGTATTCATATGTTCAATGCCAAAAACACGATTAAATCGTTAATCACAACTATTTGAAAGACAATTCATCAACTTAAATGTAGTAATCGTGACAGCCCCCTCTCTCTCTCTCTCTCTCTCTCTCTCTCTCTCTCTCTCTCTCTCTCTCTCTCTCTCTCTCTCTCTCTCTCTCTCTCTCTCTCTCTCTCTCTCTCTCTCTCTCTCTCTCTCTCTCTCTCTCTCTCTCTCTCTCTCTCTCACACACACACACACTCACACACACACACACACACACACACACACACACACACACACACACACACACACACACACACACACACACACGATAGGCACCTTCCACACATACGAAATATACGTATCTCTAATTACTGCAGTGTCTGGAAGGTCTACCACCCGCAGACCATAGCTCACATTACACTAAGTAATCATCATCGCAAGCCCTATCCTCTCTACAACATATACACACATACTGTACACACACGCGCACGCACACGCGCACACACACACACACACACACACACACACACACACACACACACACACACACACACACACACACACACACACACACACACACACACACACACACACACACACACACACACACACACACACACACCACTAACTGGTATCACTGCACTGCAACCATTAACCTCCATGGCGCCTCATGCTGTCGTCTGCACCAGTCCTACATGTTGTACAACACTGACCTTGTGGCGTTTCAGAAACAGCCGGAAGAAATGTGGAGCACCATGTCAAGCCCCCAGAACCGGAGTATTATTGAAGCCAAAACGCTAGTGCGCCTGCTCTATTGGCTCCAACGTTGGAGCCAATACCGGAAGAAGAGTGCACTACCGGGTGCTTCATGGCCCTGGTGAGCAACTTTCATTCAACGGTGGAAAAAGTGTGGCAAATGTTTTACTTAAGTAAAAGTATCAATACTGCCATGTAGAAATACTCTGTTACAAGTTAAAGTCTGGAATTAAAATTGTACTTGAGTAAAAGTACAAAAGTATTGGTATCAAAATGTATAAAGTACCAAAAGTAGAAGTACTCATTATGCGGAATGTCCCATTTCACACATTTTCTAATGTATAGAATTTATATACATCTTTTGAAAATAGCAGTTCTACAAGCTCACAATGCAACGCATTGTGAACTTGTAGATCGGCTATTTTCAAATGGCCGAAATGTATATAGGGCTGAAGTGGTTAATGTATGTTTTGTAATAATTATCATTTATCAAAATCTACAAATAACTAGTAAAGTTTTCAAATAATTGTAGTAGTTTCATTGAAATGAATAGGTGTGGGCGGGGCTGTCCGTTCTCTAGATATATTATAACTCTATATGTGGGACTAATGTATGTGCACCGTGTGATTAACGTTAACCCAAACTCAAACCCCAAACCTTAACCCCTAAGCCAAACCTTAATCCTACCCCAAACCCTTAACTTGACCCTTTACCAATCCATTAATAGTGCAATAAGTGATGTGTTTTTTGTTCAAATAAGTGTTAAATAGCGCTATATTCTGATAACAATCAGTGCTATAGTGTGTTTGTTCAGTAACAGGGACACTATAAACATTTAAGCTGATATAGGTAGGGTACTGGACTGGTACTGCTGTTCATTACTAGCAGAATATAAAGCTTCAACCTAATAGCAAAAACTAATTGTAATTGTAACCTAACCTTAACTCTACATCAAGTGTGCCAAAACTTAGCTTTAAGAAATGCACTTAACTTTAACGTAGAACTGTACTTAACCTTATTGTTTATGGTCGGCATTCCTTTGGTGTCAACGTATAGCGTACACAAAATGTTGCCTTGTAGGATGTCAAAGCTACCTGCCTGGGAGGCAAAACATGACATGCAGAGAGATGAGAACACGTGTGCAGTGACTTCGAAGATTAATATACATGAGAGAGGGAAGTGTGTGTGTGTGTGTGTGTGTGTGTGTGTGTGTGTGTGTGTGTGTGTGTGTGTGCGTGCGTGCGTGCGTGCGTGCGTGCGTGCGTGCGTGCGTGCGTGCGTGCGTGCGTGCGTGCGTGTGTGTGTGTGTTGTTTTGCATACTGTTTGCTGATGCAGTAACAAATTCTGCATGTTGAGTTGAGGTTTGGAGCCTCCAGCCAATGGGAGGACCAATCCAGAATGAGAACCAAACAGCGAGTAAATTACTGACACATGCAAACCCACACTCAACGGCTGTACTCCATTAGGACGCTGAAGAAAGCCGGATTCAGTCCTCAGCCTCTCACCCTGGCCTACAGAGGACGAAAGCATCCTCAACAGCGGCAATGGTGTAACTAAGTAACTAAGTACATTTACTCAAGTACTGTACTGAAGTACAATTTTGAAGTACTTTTACTTTACTGGAGTATTTCCAATTGTCTATACTTTCACATCTACTCCACTACATCTCAGAGGCAAATATTGTACTTTTATGGATGGAATAAGCTCACAACGTGTTGCATCGCGACGCGTTGTGTAGATCTGCTATTTTCAAACATTTTAGTACTTTTACTTTTGGTGCTTTAAGTACATTTTGACACCAATACTTTTGTACTTTTACTCAAGTATAATTTGAATTCTGAACTTTGCTTGTATTAAAGTACTTCTACATTGCAGTATTGATACTTTTACTTTTACTAAACATTTGAGTGTTTTTTTCCACCACTGACCAGCGGTATCATGGTGTGGTTTGGAAACACTACCCAAGCTGAGAGTAAATCGCTCCAACGAGTTATCAAAACTGCAGAGAGAATTATTGGATCAGATCTCCCTACCATGGACACAGTCTACACACAGCACTGTAGGAGGAGAGCACAGAGCATCCTTAAGGATCCACATCATCCTCCTCACCCTCTGTTCATGTGGAGGGACACAACCTGAGAGACCCGACAGGCCAGAGAGCGTCTCCTCCCACTCGACACGCTTCTTTAACAGTTATCTTTTTCCAGCCACTGTGCGATTAGTAGCCAACAGAGGTGGACAGAGTACTCGACCCCAGTACTTGAGTAAGAGTACAGAGTACTCCTGGTTAAATTTGCTCCACTACAAGTAAAAGTAGCTCAGTCAAAATGTTACTCAAGTAAGAGTAAAAAAAGACTTGCTTTTAAATATACTTAAGTATTCAAGAGTACATGCTTTTAAAAATAGTTCAAGTAAAAGTAAAAGTACATTTCTTATTTTTCACATCAATGAATTGCTGTAATTTTTTTAAATTAGTGCAGCATTGGTTCAAAACGAGTAAACTAAATTAATATCTGTATAGTCTAGTGGTGCAGCACAAAACAACCAAATAACCACAACATATTACATTTAAATATACTGTCTTGAACAAACAAAAATATGTCTAAAACCTCAGCAATTCCAATGCAACAAAATAACTCTTCATCTAAGCCAGTGGTTCTCAACCTTTTCAGGCTGTGACCCCCCAAAATAATCATATTTGAACTGAGGACCCCCCACCCTGACTGTAATGTTACCACAAAATTGACTGAAATAAACCAGGGGTAGGCAACCTGTGGCTCTAGAGCCGCATGTGGCTCTCTGGCCCTCTCCCGTGGCTCCCAGTTGCTTGGGCAAAGAAGTATGCAAAGGAATAAGAGGTTTTCTTTCTGTTTTTTTTTACTTTAGGCATAAAGTTAAGTTATTAAAATAAAGTTATTAGTACAAAAAAAGGGTCGCCCATACACCAGATAAAAATAAGAAACTAATCATTGAAGGAAAATAAAGAATTTATTAATGCTTGGTTTGTTTGCTTTCACCACCAACGTTTCTGGCTTACTGGTATACTTGATCTGCTTTGAGAAATTAACAAACAATAAAAAAAAAAAAAAGTTGTATCGAAACACCAGAAAAAGCACACAAAAAAAGCCGCTCGAGACAGATTTTTTATAATCTTTTGATAATAAAGGTTGCCTACCCCTGAACTAAAGTATAAGCACTTGGAATGTAGGAGTTGAGGCATTCCATTTAGTTTGACTCAGTACCACAGATAAATACTGTGAAAATACCCTATCTACAAGCTCACAACGCCTCGCAAGGCGCAGGCGTTGTGAGCTTGTAGATCAGCTATTTTCAAAATGTTTGCCTCTGTCTTATATTATTTGACAATTTGGCCAATGTTTGACCATTTTTTATAGTATAGTTTGTTGCTTACTTTTGATGAAGAATGGACTTTTTAATTTATTTTCTTTCTTTTTTTTTGTATTAAAAAGGTCTTAAGAGTCCTTAAATTGTCACTTCACTGTCATCTGGGGACCCCCCTAAAATCGGGACCCGACCCACAGGTTGAGAACCACTGATCTAAGCAGTAGCAGTGATGTCAGGACCGGAGTGGTCATTTGAATGGGTCCCAGCCCAGGGACATTTTGTGATTAACCCTAACCCTAGTCCTAATAAAATAAAAACGTTTCCCCATTCAAGGCGCATGCATTGTTTTCAAGGTGAAAAACTAAAAACCATGTCACTCTTTGCCTTTCAAGAATATTCAAGGCAAAAAGGTACCATATGTCACTGCTAAATACTAGTGCTAGCCAAAACTCTCTAAACGGATCTAAAATGTTGTGCTTACCTCGACAACAAGTGTTGTCCCTATCTACTTCAATGGACTATTTTGTTTGGGCTGTTTGCTGGATTCTTTTTTTTAACAAGGCAATATTGTGAGCAGTCTACAAACGTGAGCGATTGCAATGTGGAGTGAATGTCTGTGTGTGTCACGCACGCACGCACGCACGCACGCACGCACGCACACACACTCACACAGACAAGACAGACAGACAGACAGAGACAGACAGACAGACAGACAGAGACACACACACACACACACACACACACACACACACACACACACACACACACACACACACACACACACACACACACACACACACACACAGGCTGCAGGCAGCTGTCCTGCCTGCAGCCTGAACTGACACAGACTGAGTGGAGCACATGTGGATGTTTTTTTCTGTGCGCGACAGATATCAGCCTTTCTTTCAATGTTCGGCCGTGTGAGCGTGGGCGCACGCTAGGGTTCCTTCTTTGACGAATACAACGCGTGGCCAATTGCATTTTAGGGGACAACAAACAACAACCAGCCAACCTGAAAGTACGCAGTACTTTTCAGCCTTCCTAGAAATGTACTTGAGTAAAAGTAAAATATTTGTCTTGGAAATGTACTTGAGTAAGAGCAATAAGTATCAAAGAAATCTAATACTCAAGTAAAGTACAGATCCTCAGAATATGTACTTAAGTACAGTACTCAATTACATTTACTCAGTTACTGTCCACCTCTGGTAGCCAAGGACATTAAGGACGGTAGCCAATATTACACATCACATATTGCGCATATAGGAAATAGGTGAACTGAATCATGACAGATGAACTGGATCATTGTGGATGAACTGCACTATTATTGCACTGGTTTTAGTTAGAATATCTTCATATTCATTCATATTACTTATTCATCTTATTTGTCTTTTTTAAAGAGTATTATATATATATATATATATATATATATATATATATATATATATATATATATATATATATATATATATATATATATATATATATATATATATATATATATATATATATATATATAATACTTGTCATCTGGTATATAACTGTATATAATCCTAAACCTAATCCTAATCCTAACGCCAACCTGAATCTTTTCCCAGATCTCTTTTAACCTTAAAAAACATCCATATCTTGTAAGGACGAGGACAACTGACAATGTACATTTCTCAAATTCTACTATACTTGTGTGGACATCTGGCCCTTACAGGCATAGTAATACAAGTACTACACACACCCCTTTATGGTTCATTTTCTACTTTATGAGTGCTGGGAAATATCCTGCAGTACTTGATTTACACAGCGGCTGTGTCAAATGTCATGACGTAAGAGCTTTCAGATCACCTCATATCACACACACGCACGCACACGCACACACACACACACACACACACACACACACACACACACACACACACACACACACACACACACACACACACACACACACACACACACACACACACACACACACACACACACTGTTCCCCTCAGCTATCGACACTGCGACCCCGTCATCCTAATCAATAACAGACAACAATGTTTTCCCATTAAACAGCGTTAGAGTGACACAGCATCTGCCAAAGAACCCAGTGTGTGTGTGTGTGTGTGTGTGTGTGTGTGTGTGTGTGTGTGTGTGTGTGTGTGTGTGTGCGCGTGTGTGTGTTAGAGTGACACAGCGTCTGCCAGAGAGCACAGATAAAGCTTCATAAAGCTTTATCACAGCAGGGCAACACTCAGCTGCTCGCATCAAGTGGTGGAAGAAGTACTTTCTTTTTACTCAAAGGAAAGTGGCAATACCGCAATACAGTAAAAGTGAAAGTCCTGTATTCAAAAATAGCCGATATACAAGCACGCGGCACGTTGTGAGCTTGTACTGTAGGGCAACAAACCTCTCAATACACTTATTGTTGCTGCACATTTCACACCTTTGTCAACTGTGGGAGTGTGTAAGAGGGGAAAGGGAGAGACAGAGAGAGATATAAAGAGAGATAGAGAGGGGGGTGAATGGGGCAGGGAGAGGGAGAGAGGGAGAGACATAGAGAAAGCATTTCAGAGATGAACGAAGTAAAGCCAGAAGAAGGAACAAAAACAACAACAACAAAAAGGTGAAGATATTCCACTTGACTGGGACATTGGATGACATGAATGAGATGTCTTCTGTTTTACATAGTTTAATCTTCTTCTTTTTGTTTTTCATTTCAGTATTGTTTTCATGCTTCAAAATGCCTTCTCTCGCGCAATGTGTTGCCACAACACATTACAGGAGAAGTCATTTGGTTGTTGGGCGTATGCTAATGATGTTGTTTGGAATGTCTAAACTAATTTCCTGCTAAAGATAAAGCTTAATCTCACCATTCAGACAACCAGACCACAGGCGAAAAAACAGCAGCGTCTCGCACAGCCACACTGGAATCTAATCCATATAGAATAATCAGAGGATGGAAGCAAGGATGGAAATATCCTCACAGACAATTAGATGTATTTGTCACCAGCAGAGGCAAACACCGCATCAAAAGTTGATGAATTGAATACATAGGACCACAATGGAAACAAGTCCCCAGGACTTTTTTGTGTTATCCTTTTAGCCTTAATGTCTGACTACGTATACCTCATGCTGTTTACATTCCTGACTAATAAAGTATTCAATCAATCAAAAAAAAAAAAGTTGTTGGAAAAAGCAGCCAATTAAACCCTATATTATGCTTAGTTGTACGTCAACGTCACTGTGCGATCTACATGCTCATAATGCGTTGTGAGCTTGTAGATCTGCTATTTCCGTCAAACGTTCCAATTGGCTCTGTGCATAACTGTAGTGCCAGGACTTCAAAAGGTGGCACACAAGTTTTCTGTTCCAGTTCATTTTACAATAGCTTTGTTTGGTTGGCTCAGCAGCAGATTTGAACCGGAAACACATGCGACACCCTCACCTGTGTTTTTATCTAGAGATGCAACAGTTAATCGAACTAATCGATTCAAATAAGTGACCGTCGATCATTTAATACAATTAAATAATTGATTAATAATCAATCCCAATTTTGGGGGAAAAGTTTGCACAACACCATTGTGTGATGAATTATGAAATATCGCCACGGTGGTTGATCAATTTGTTGATGAACAGTAATAAACACACGTCTCAATTACTTCTCGACTTATCGAAAAAGTGATTTATTGAGTAATGGCTAAGAAAATAATCAATAGCTGTAGCCCTTGTTCATCATGAACAGGATGTTACTATCAAAGGGCAAACTTTTCAGGCTGCAACCCCCCAAAACAATCATATTTGAACTGGGAACCCCCCCACCCTGACAAGCACTTGAAATTGTAAGCATTACATTTAAAAAAGTATTATTGTGAAAACTATAACTCACAACGCCTCGCACTGCGAGGCATTGTGAGCTTGAAGATTGGTTATTTTTTTTACAATGTTTGCCTCTTTCTTAAGTAATATTTGACAATTTGGCCTATTTGGTATTAAAAAAGGTCTTAATAGTCATTAAATTGTAACTTCAGAAATGTGCAGATGTTTACTGTTGAGTGAGAAAACAATGTTGCACATTAAGCTAATCAACTGGCGACTCCCCAAAAACCATTGAGAACCACTGGGGACCACTGGCTTAGGGGAGAGAGAGGTAACACACCAATGCTCTGCAGGGACCTCTATGTAAGCATGAGGATGCTTCTAAATCATACTCTCCTATCATGTGCGGACGGAACGATCTCTCTATTAATTAGTGTCTCAGATGGTCTCCTTGGGGAGGGAGCTGCCACAGCTGTCGGCTGCATCTCCCCTCCCTCCAGCAGCCTTCACGCTGCTTATTGGACCAGGAGCAACGTTGCAATCGCTTTCTCCTACATTCTCTTGCATGCTGTTGAGTTGAGTGCCGGAATCATCCATCATTTCCTGGGTGTCCTAACATCCAGACTGCACTTTATGGATTAACGCCAGCATGAACTAGTGCCAGACCGACCATGTGCGGCAATTATATGCAGCCGGTGTGTCGTGATTTTTAACCACTTGCATTATAGGCGGAAACGTTCAGAAGTCTTCCGAAATGTTCAAAGATAGCAGATCTTTTTTTAAACCTTAATCAAATTTAAGTTTTCAAATTGATTAGAATTGATTTTGCACTTTTTGACAAAATAATGGTCAAATCATGACCTGTAATCGGTATAGGACTCTCCAAAATCGGGATCGGCATCGGTCAGCTAGGCTCTAGCTTGAAATAAAAAGGATATAAATTGGGCTTTTCTGGCTATTTCTTTTGGCTGAAGAAGCCATAAACCACTGCTCCTGCAGACACTGAGAAATCTAATGATGAGACACTAAAGAGTCTGGCAGTAAAAGCAGGAGTTTAAACTGAGATAGTCTGAGTACAGTTCCATGAGTAATTAATCATAGCTGACGTTACACAAAATGCAGAACTCAACAAAATATCTCTTGTGGATTCTACTTCAGCTTGCAATGAATATATATTGTGACCCAGTTACTTCAATCTTAAATTCATTTTCTACTGTTTTGGATCCTAAGCATTGATCCTAAGCCCTTCCTTATCCACCTCCTGAATTTTGACAGTGGTTTGCTTTGTCTCATCTTTCGTTTTCCTTCCACGCATGTCACTATCCTCGCTGTACAAACACAAGTGATACAACCGCACAGATTACTGGCGTCTCATGCCAAATTGTTATCGAGTTTAAACTAAAGCCAAGAAAGATATGTTTGTAAAATGGGTGAGCGATTAGAACAGGATTGATGGTTGTTAAAAGTTTGACCACTCCGGCGCTCGGATGGAGCAGTGGTAAAGTCCCTGCCCACCACCATGGAGGTTGTTGGTTCGAATCCACCGTGGTGCAACCGGCTTTGTCCGACGTCTATACAAGCACTATTGCCTCGTGTTGGGCGGGAGGAGTAGGACGAAAGCCCTACGTCCTCCCGATGGGGGCTCCTCACTGGCAGGTAAGTCAGTAGGATACAACAGCAGTGACAGCACGCTTCTCTAAATCAAAACAAATAAAAGTTTGACTGTTCCTCATGCAAGGGAAATACAACCAGGCCTGTTTCACATACAGAGGTGAAATTAGAAAAAACAAAAAAACAAAAAAACAGGGTATTCATTCATTGAGGGGTGAGGGCGGATTCATTTTCCAGGATAAACAAAAGGCAGGTATAGGGCAGTCATGTTTATCTTCAAACCTAATCAGCGGAGCCCCATGGGGGCGTGATTTCAAAGGGGGAGAGGAAAAAAAGACCGATAGACTGTGAGAAAATACTTCGTCTTGTGCACCTCTGCTGCACACAGTGGAACATGAGTAAACAAGCCATCTGCTCCAAGTGAAGATAACATGTAGGCTGTTAATTACGAAGAAAATGGTTCCCATGGAGTCCGTCTCTGGCTCCTCTGTGCATGGTGGTGTGGGTGGAAGGAGATAATCTCCGGATGCCTCCACCATTGAAGGACAGGACAACAGGGGATAGGAATGAAGAGAAGAGGTGAATTCATTCAGACATGAAACAATAATTAAACAGTACGCCCACTGTTTGCCTGGTGCAGCTGACTGATGCCTCCAAAGACCATCGCAGGGAGTTTGGAGACAAAACCACCTCACACAGTCTTACAAACAGGTAAAAAAAAAGGAGCTGTCAGAGAATCTCCATGAGTTAACAACTTTAGTGAGTGAGTGGCACGAGTTTGCCACCGGGATACGTTTCAATAGAGTCTCTACTTTTCCCACCACTGCTTCTCTCTGGTCTCTCTAGTTGAAAATGGCTACCATACATGGTGGATATCAACAACAATACTTAATAATGAACCAGCAGGAGAGACAAGCCAGAAGCCCTCTGTCTCTCTGGATGGACACAATACAATACAATAACATTCATTATCCAGAGGAGAATTCAGTTTTAAGAGGCCTGCACAGAAAACGGAGCACCACGTCATACAGAACATAATTCTAGCTACCAATACGCAGTGTGCGAAAAGTCAACATTGTTTCCTCCCGTTTTTCAGCATAAAAAGGAAAATGACAGCCCATTAAAAGTGTGATGCTACACTGTATAACTGGTCGTAAAAGATAAGAACAAGAAAGAACAATGGAGACAGCAGTAGAAAGAGAATAAATCATAATTACGAAACATACACCAACATACTACCCCCATACCCAGTCCTGGATGTCAACACATTCTTCTTCGTCATTAGAGCTCTAAGACATTAACACAGTGTTGCCAGATTTTGCGAGAGAAATAAGCAACAAGGTCAATGAAAACAAGCCCAATAGAAGTGACTATAGGCCAAATGAGCACTTTAAACCTATATGCAGCGGATATTTGAAAATTTGAAAAATAAAACAAGTTGTGAGCTTGTTTAGATCTGCTATTTTCAAAGGAATCTTGAAAAAAAGGTGACAAATCTTGAATGGGGGTCCCTGGCACAAAATAATTTCAGATGGGGGTCCGTGGACAAATGCATATTAATTTGGAGGTCCTTAACATGAAAATGTTTGAGAACCACTGGTTTAAAAACAATGTTAGGAAACAAGCCCAAATAAGTAGCTACATTTTACAAATGAGCCCAAAAAAACACCACCTGCAAATACCGATATTTCAAAGCAACTTTACAGATTCACAAGCCCAAAGTAGTTTATAATAAGAAGACATGGCAAAACTGAATAAGACATTCTTCATCATTAGAGTCACTGCAAGCATCAGACGCAAAAACACGTTATCAAACACACCCATTGTTTACAATAGCTGCAGCCAGCCACGCTGGAGGCGTCAATCGGACGCGTCAAAACCTGTCGACACGTCATGTCTCACAGCTCGGTTCTAGGGTTCTAAGGGAATGAACACGTTCTCATGCTATACAACAAAAATGTGGGATGCCCTACCAAAAGGAGTATAGGAGTGTAGAACCCTACTCACTTTCAAAACTGCCCTGAAGAGACACCTTCAGGAGCCCCCCCCCCCCCCCCCCCCCTTGCATTTATACAAGGGGGGGGGGGCTTTTATGAATCCAGTTTAGTAGATCTTGTAATTGGAGTAACGCAGAAACCCCTTATTATTTTGTATTATTTATTATCTCTTGACGTGCGTCAGTAGGTCAGGGACTGAAAGGGATATTTCCCTTTCAAACATATTTGGGGTAATTTGTACGTCTACTCAGGCTTTTGTGAGCACCCCCAACAGTAATTTTAAACTCCATGTTATTGTCCTTCTAATACGTGAGGGGGTCGTCTTTTTTAAATTACTTTTTTCATTTATTTTCTTTCTTTTTTTTCTTTTAATTTTCCCAAAAATTATAAAAACAAAATGAAAAAAGTTATTGAAAAAACTAAACACTGAATCACGCAACTTAAAAACTGCCTGGGGTGCTCACAAAAGCCTGTGTAGACGTTAAAATGACCCCAAACATGTTTGAAAGTTAAACATCCCTTTAACTCATTCTTCCTCTACATGCACTTTGAGAGATTAGCCATCTACTCGTCTGCAACGCCAGCATGAAACCAGTGTCATTCTTCTTCCACAGCGAGCGTGGGTGTCACAAACTCATCTTCCCATCCCTTGTCCAATTCCCAGTTGTCAGGCCATTTCAACGTCTCCCCCCCACCCTCCCCTCCCCCCACAGTGGTCCTGTTTCAAGATGGGAACAGTCAGCAGTCACAATGCATCAGTTCACTCAGCCAAGAAAGAAGCCTTTTCAGAACAGTTCATAAATAGGGAGTATGACATTGTCGGTGTCGGGCAGAAACATTATATGTCCATTTTTTTTTGTAAATTAATGCCCTACTTCATCATACTAGCGTGACATGCAAATGTAGCACAAATTCCCAATCTACAAGCTCACAACGTGGCGCATTGTGACGCGGTGTGAGCTTGTAGATTGGCCATCTTCGCTATTTCTTTAAAAGAAATTCAACGCAAATGTGAAAGTGGTTAAGTCTGTCTGTGGGTTTTATAAATGTTGAACCAAAAGCTAGTGACTAAATAATAACTACATTGGAACAAAGGTTACCCCCAACCCCACCCCATTTCCTGAAAAGTCACAGTTTTGGACATACAAGGTTGCCACCCGACAGTGACGATTTGGGTCTGTGCCTCTGCAATGCAGCCATTCAAGTGAACCAGCCACTGTCCATCCCAATCTATCAGTCCATTTATCACTTAACCCTCCTGTCTTTTTAAAGTATGAAGGTCATGGTACTGAAGGTCACATGTCACAGGGAAGGCGGCAAACAAGCCGTCAAGTTTGCGCTGAAAGAGCACATTGCGCTCAATCCCAATGATTAGGTTGTAATTAGTTGAGCAGGAGCTGTGATGTGAACTATTATGGTGTGTGTGTGTGTGTGTGTGTGTGTGTGTGTGTGTGTGTGTGTGTGTGTGTGTGTGTGTGTGTGTGTGTGTGTGTGTGTGTGTGTGTGTGTGTGTGTGTGTGTGTGTGTGTGTGTGTGTGTGTGTGTGTGTGCGTGCGTGCGTGCGTGTGTGTGTGTGTGTGTGCGTGTGTGCGTGCGTGTGTGCGTGCCAAATGTCACTCTCTGTCTGCAATGACTCAATACGTTTCTTTTTTTCGGCTGATTCCCATCAGGGTTCGCCACAGCAGATCATCTGTCTCCATCTGCTTCTGTTCTCTGCATCTTCCTTGGTCACTCCAGCCACCTGCATGTCCTCTCTCTCTCTGCAGTCTGCATCTATAAACCTCCTCTTGCCTGGCAGTTCCATCTTCAGCGTCCTTCTACCAATGCACTGCCTCATCCCGCCTCCGCACATGTCCAAACCATCTCAACCTCGCATCCCTTGCTTTATCCCCCAAACCTTCCAACATGGGCTGTCCCTCTAATGTGGTCATTCCTGATCTTGTCCCTCCTTGTCACTCCTAATAAGAAACGTAACATCTTCAATTCGGCCACCTCCATCTCCATTGAATGGTTTCCGAAACAAGGTTTCAAATGACAGATGCCGCCCCTGGACAGATTACATTTACACCTTTGAAACGACTGCTTTTAAGGTCAACCAAAAAACCCTCCCCCTCGTTCACGTAGGTCCAGGACACATCTTGTGTCCTATATGTGAAGGATTTCCATGTGACTTGGGTTAGCCTAATCACAGCCCAAAGCCTCTGCATGCTTAATAAAACAGTCTATCTGGGTCACAGACTGTTGGCCTCACCGGATCAGTTCTGGAGCTACTCTGTTGTTCTGCCATCCCTCTAAGCTTCAGTTCATTACGCCTGCCGGTGCCAAAGAACCCGCAGTAACCCTCCCTGATCCACAGGGCTGGACCCCACCAAAGGATATGTATGCTGTAGTAGCAGCAACATGTGATGTGTGTGCATGCATGCTTGCATGTGTGGGTGCATATTACCATGAGAGAGCACTGGGCATGCAGTATTTGTGTTTTCGCATGTAGGGCTGCAACTATGGATTACCTGTGATTAATTGAATATCGAGAAATATGTTTTGTTGGATAGTGTTTTTTTTTTTAATGCTTTATTTTCTCTCTATAAAATTGGTAAAATAACTGCTATGTGCTATTTTTAAAAATTCTATCAAAAATGTATTTTTGTATTTGTCATGAATCGATTAACTGTGGCTTAGAGGATAGAAGGCTGATCGGTCAGCGGGTGAAGTAAAAAGGATGACATCCAAACCTCAGAGGTTGAATGAATGAATGAATTTATTTATTTGGTCATTAAAGGCAAGAGCAGATCAGCACTTCCACACATTTATGCAGGTTATGCAGATATTAAGTAGCAGTATTAAATAGAAGGTATAATAATGTCAATTGCATCTATACTGACATATTCATCCTACAATCAAATATGCTGGCCCCGTGTGGCACAGTTCGACCTGTCAGATGGTGTTGAGCATGTGCAACAAAGACCTGCCAGATCATGATTGGCAAATCTCACAGCTACTAGAATCTGCTCCTCTGCCTCTCTCTGCCACAGATTAAAGTATGGATAGAAAAGCTGTGTAGAGAGATGTTGTACTTGGATAGAAGATGTTGTACTTGGGTTAAGGTATGGTTAGGAAAGCTGGGTAGGAATGGGCAATTAACCAACTCAATCTTGCTTGCGTACTGTAGGTTAATCGAATAACCAAGATGCAGGTTTTTTTGTGATGTTTATTTTTTATTTTGTATATCAACGAATCGACACTAACTAATTCTACTATATGTTTTATATAATCAACTAAACGCTTTAGTCTGATTAACCACTTAAGCTATGTATACAGAACTTTGTTGTACAATGGCAATGTGCAGAAATGCTGAACATAGCTAATCTACAAGCTATTAATTAATAATCAAAAACACAAAATGAGGTAGGATGGAGAAGAGAGAGACAGACAGACAGACAGACAGACAGACAGACAGACAGACAGACAGACAGACAGACAAAGAGTGTGATAATGACAATTTTAGAGAGAGAGAGAGAGAGAGAGAGAGAGAGAGAGAGAGAGAGAGATATGCTGCGTTCACACTGGCAGATACAAAGACACAGGCTACCATTATGTTTCAATGTTAGCCAGCAACATAACTAGATACAAAGATACATCTGACGTTTGTAGCTGCTATAAAAAGGCAAAGCTACCAAAAAGCTGAGCTGGTATCAACGTCAGCTACAAAGATACAAAGCTACATATTTGTTTGTAGCTTAGCTTTGTATCTTTGTAACTTTTGTATCTGCCAGTGTGAACGCAAGAGAGAGAGAGAGAGAGAGAGAGAGAGAGAGAGAGAGAGAGAGAGAGAGAGAGATGAATCACTTAATCTGTCTGTCAGGCCGATGATTAGCTTGCTGGTTGAACCTGCATTCATACTGGCGAGATACACATGAGTGGGTGACAGTGGCCTCGCTGATGCCATGTAAACTGCTGCCACCTCCAATCACATCAGTTTGGCCTCATTCCATAGCGTTGTGATGCGATTCAATTATACTTTATTAATTTAAACACTGTGTGACACCATAGAGACTCGAGCTTTGTGAATACCAAATGAAGATTTGTTTGAACTGAATGAATTCTGCTCCTCAACCAAGACTGGGGTTTTCATGCTGATGCAGACACACAGCTGAGGTTGGATAACAAGGTGTAAATAGCATTTGATTGTCACTTTAATTGGATGAGTAGATTATCACTACAGTCAATGAGGAGCTGAATCTCAGCAATGTGGGAGGGGGGCACTTTCATTTGGTCCTTAAGGAACTAATCATGCCCAGCATGGATGAAACTGAACCACCAAACATGGGTGTTGCAAGATGAGGTGTTAACATTCATGGCTGAGCTCTATCTATCTATCTATCTATCTATCTATCTATCTATCTATCTATCTATATATCTATCTATCTATCTATCTATCTATCTATCTATCTATCTATCTATCTATCTATCTATCTATCTATCTAGAGAGAGAGAGAGAGAGAGAGAGAGAGAGAGAGAGAGAGAGAGAGAGAGAGAGAGAGAGAGAGAGAGAGAGAAATAGGAACACACATATACTAGTTTCCATGCCAATAGGAAGCAGCAGGTCAAAGCAAATTAAAAACAACCTACTAACAAAAACGAATACAAAATACAAATGGATGTGTAGGCCAAGCTGTCTATAACAGGGTTTTGCTGTATATGTACAATATGTAGCCTACCGTATGCCTGTCCCCTCAAAAGCAGACCAATCACAGCTCATGACAACTGAACAGAAGTAAAGCATCTCATTGTTTGAACATTAAGGGATGCAGCTGTTGTTTTCAACAGTGTAATTACCCTACAGGCCCCGGACATAGGCCCTCACTCCTTTTGTGTCTGTTTTTGATTGAATATCAGTCATTATCATGGTGCTGACTAATGGACTGCTGCGGGAATGTGGCGTAACCAGAATTCATGATTCATATTACAGTGTTTTCATGCTAACATGATGAGAACAACAGCTGTCGACTGGACAAAAATGATTTAAAAAGACAAAACAAATTATAATTTTATCATAAGGCAGGGAAAAAAGAACATATTTAAGTGTCACTGACTTTTGGCATCTCTGAGTAAGTATGAACAAAGAACTGTTTAAAAGTTATTTTATGTTATGTTTTATTTTATTTTATATATTATTATTATTTTATTTTTTTACAAGACATGACAGACAGATCAATCAATACAAGACATAACAATAAGACAAACAAACACCAGACTATAATGCATGTTAAACATGAGATGAGAAAGTTATGTTATGTTATTTTATGTTCTCAACAGAATCTAATCCTGTAGTTGTAATCCTCTTAAAGAGTGCAACAGTCTAATAAATAGTATGCTATATTTATGTATAGTCAGTGGTTGGATCGTCGCCTGTTGTTTATTACTATACTATTGCAGCAATCGCTATAATGTTGACAATAAACGCATGCAGTGCACAGGAAGCGGTGGAGGGAATCAAGAAAAGCCTATAAAATTGTTCATTTCTTTACAAGCATATATATTTTTGTATAAGATACTGTAGTGTACAAGACACTCACATGTTCATCCCATGTTTATCTTGCATTAGTACAGTAGACACTTATCTACTGATGAATGTTATAGAGAACTTCAATAGTATGTTTCAAAAACTATACTCTATACAGTATCTCCACCTAGTTAGCAGATTATTCAATCGGGTGTTTTTTTTTTAACCATAAATGCAGATCTATTATACTGACTGAAAGTACAGTTCAGGTTTAAGCAAGCGTGCAGCAGACTGCTGGATATATCTATGCTGGCTACTCCTGTACTGTATGATAAAACACAAATTGAGGCCACATTCGAGTGTTAAAGGGCACACATGAGAAATCAAAACCATGCAGGGGGAAATACATAGCAGATCCATAAGACAGAGATTGCCCTTTGTACAAATGGCAAGCCTGTGCTGACTCCAGCTGTTCCTTAAATTGATTTCTCGTACGGGCCTGCCTCTGGGGCATGATTTCATTTTCATATGTACACACCCTGCTACAGTATCTGTGTTTTCCATATGATTCCATTTTCATATATGCACTGGTCCTGCTACACTGTCTGTGGTTTCCCCTCCCTGCGCTATTCATCAAATAGCACAATCAATTCCACCCCCTACGACAAAGACACAGGCCATTTCTTATTGCAAATGGCTTTAATAGGACTTTGTGAGCGCTGTTGCATAATGTTATGGGATGGCATGGCGCCATTCCAAGTACAGAGTTTTTAAATGAGGCCAGAAATGATAATGGCAGGAAGTTTATGGAGGAAGTTTAAAGAAATGTGACAGTACGCTGGGCTACTGGTTTAAGTTTAAGAAAAGGGGATTTGTAAAAGCTGCCCTATCAATGTCAAATATGTGCCTGTGATGTTTCCATTTGGGTGGCTTGCGTGCGGCTGCACGTAGGGTTGTCATGATATTTTAGTGGCAATGTATAGTGATACAAATAATTGTGACTAATAATGATTTAACTCATTGACTGCCAGGAAGTAATTAATTAATTCATCCGTCTTGGACAAAAAAACAAGTCAATTACGTCCTCGGCAGGCTGGGCGTTTGGACAAAAAACAAGTCAATTATGTCCTTGGCAGTGAATGAGATTTTGTGTTTTTGTCATTGGACATTGTAACATGCAAATAAAAATTACATTTATGTTTGTCTCTTTGTAAACAAAGATTTCAAAGGGCCGACATGACAAATATCTTAAATATATAAAGCCTGTCACTGAACTAACCAGCTCAGTGGCCTTGTGGTTAGTGTCTGCCCCGAGATTGGGAGGTCATGGTTCGATCTCCTGGCCGGGTCATACCAAAGACTTCAAAAATGGGACCCAATGGCTAGGATTCTGGTGGCCCTAAGCAAAAACATTCTTGTGGCCCCCATGCACCACAAAACAATTGCAGCATAACCACCAAATTACGCACGCACACACACACACACACACACACACACACACACACACACACACACACACACACACACACACACACACACACACACACACACACACACACACACACACACACACACACACACACTTATTACTGAAGTATACAAAGAAATGACTGATCATTTTATACTTTAAAACATTTTCAATCTCTACAAGCTCATAACACGTCACATCGGTGTGTTATGAGCTTGTAGATAAGCTATTTTTGACACAAATGTCCCAAATAGATAAACCAGGTTGAAAGCGGTAAATATAGTGTGGACGACATTGGAAATAATGATGGAAATATATGACATTTCTGTCAGCTATTTTTATACAGATGAATGGAAAGGATTGTATGAATTAGGCCGAATAATTGTGATTTAGCTCAAATAATTGCGATCAAGCGATTATGTAATAATGTTGACAGGCCTAGCTACCGTCTATGTTCACTCATGTGTGTCTGACAATCAGTGGTGGAAGAAGTTCTCACATGTTTTACTTAAGTAAAAAGTATCAATGGGCCTACCCTACTGTAGAAATGGTCTGTTACAAATTAAAGGTCCGGTATTCAAAATCAGGTACAAAAGTGTCAGCATCAAAATAGTACCAAAAGTAAAAGTACTCATTGTGCAGAATGTCATTTCACAAGTTCAAAATGTATAAAAAATCTTGAAAATAGCCGATCTACACGCTTGTAGATCTGCTATTTTTAAATGGCTGAAATATAGCTGCGGCTGAAGTGGTTTGTGTGTTTTGTTATAATAATTCATGTAAGTGGAGTAAAAGTACAATATTTTCCTCTGAGATATAGTGGTGTAGAAGTAAAAGTATTGAAAATACTGAAGAAAGTAAAAAAAATACCCTCAAAAGTTTACTTAAGTACACTACTTGAGTACATGTACTTAGTTACTTTACACCACTGGTGACAATATGGCGATGTGTGTTGCCAGTGTGAACACGTACTGTACAGCATGCAAAAAGACCACAAATCCTCGCGTCATAAGCCCAGGCTCACTGTGAACGGGGAGACACTTGAGCACAAGGGCATAAATCTTTTAAACTCTGAGCCACTGATATTTCTTGCCCCCTCAAGAGAAATCTCTTAATTATGCCACTTAGCATTGCCTCCAAGTGCCTCTGGAGAGCCATGACAAGCATTAGAATTAATTTAGCTAAGCATCAGGAAAAAGCCAAATACATACAGCTTCAAGGATGCATACTCAATTACCTGCATAGTCAGTCACCAGAGCCATGTGGGATCGAAACAAACAGAATGATTTATTTTCTTCATGGACCAAGGTAAAGCAGGGGTGGTGCGGGGGGGTAAAATACCTGCCACCACCTTTGAAGTCTAGGCTACGGCTTGGCGAAGCGTCTATACGAACACAATAGGCTCTATATGCGCAGCAGCCATATTGGAAAGAAATTGGGCCTCTTTTTACTTCCTTCACAGGTGATAGCAATGATACTAATGAAGGCTCTGTTCCATTCTGGTCAAACAGAGTCAGGGTGTTGATATTGTGCATGTTGACTCACCGGAAACACTCTGCTACACCAGTGGGTCTTAAAGTGTGACAGGTACCCTCATGGTTCCTTGACGGGGTTCCCAATTGCCCCTTACGGGTGTGTAACTCTGAGAGTGTACAAATGGAACCAAATGGACCCGTATGGGTCCATTTGGTTCCATTTGTACACTCTCAGAGTTATGGGGGTCCTTGCAATTAAAAGGTTTGAGAACCATTGTGCTACACTAAACGGAACAGAGCCTTCATTAGAATCATTGGTAACACCTGTGAAGGAAGTAAGGAAGAGGCCCAATTTCCAATATGGCTGCTGTGCATAGAGCCTATTGGAAGGAAGCGAGGCGTAGAGGGGAGGGCGATCTTTGTCACTGCACTATAGCGACTCCTATAGGGCTGCGGTGGCGCATGTCAGCGGGAAATGTTGAACGGTATAGGAGCAGGACGGAGGCGGAGTACGTCCTCCCAGTCGGGGCTCCTCGCCGGCAGCCAGAAATGTCACCAGAAATATGTGGGGAGGAATTTGTTGGCATTGAACGACTACATTGGGAGAATAAAGGGCTTAACCCATTTATACCGGGGAAGAATCTGTGTCATTTTTTTATGTCTTTGGCTATTAAAGATAGCAGATCTGCAAGCTCATAGCACGGCACCGAGTGCCACAAGCTTGTAGATCTGCTATTTTTGAAAAAAGAATTGTGAAAGTTTGTGCAAATCTTTTAAATATATATATATAATATTTTTTAAGTGAAATATTTGCTTCTGGGGGATTCTACAAATGTCTTCTAAATCCTACAGTTTTTTTGAAAATCTTATGTTTCTATATCAGTGGTCCTCACACTTTTTCATGTCAAGAACTGCACAAATGTTCATGATTTTTCAAAAATAG